>NC_092503.1:130388174-130578966 GCF_047511675.1 Marmota flaviventris | reverse complement strand
TTCTCTTTTACTTGAATTTTTCTACTATAACTATAATACAACCCAACAAGATAACACCTAACAAAACTGAAACAGAGTGAAACAAAATTGGAACAACAAAAAATCATTATAATAGCCTCCTGAAATGTCCACCCGTCCTTTCTCCCTATCTGTTCCTCAGATGTGAGCAGTTTTTCTTCCATCTTACACATCTCCAGGGACAGGCAACTTAAAACAAAAGTGAAACAAAACAAAAGAAGAATCTTAAAATGGCTACCCATCCTCTCGCCCTGCCCTCAGGGGCGAGCAGTTTACCTTATCACTTACCCTCAGTCTTTCCCTGTACTTGCCACCAAATGTACAAACAGTTAGATACATCATTTCAAAAGGATAGAAAAATTATAAAATGGAATTTTATTTCATTTCATTTTATTTCTCACATACAAATACACCATTTTAACCATCATATTTGCTAGCAGAATCATGAAATAAAAACAAATTCTGCATTGAAGGGCCAAATTGTAAATGGTCTTTTATTACTTAAGAGCCCAACTTATTCTTTGTTGTTTTCTGCCCCTGTATTTTAAAATCATGATTAAAGGCCAAGAGTCAATCGGTTTATCTGAATTGAATAGTCAGTAGGTTCTACAGTTCCTAAATATGGCATTTGTGTCCATCAACAAGCCCAGGACTCAAAATGTTGGAGCTTTTCTTTAAAAAAAAAAACATATTTAGGAATACTTGAGAATTCCAAAGTGACTCTAAAACCCGCATCCCAAAATCCAGTAGACGTTCATCATGATCAATTCATGGGTACTGAAGCATATCTAGTATGCAGACAAACTTACTTGTTCAAACTGGTTTAAAAAAGAGAACAATACTTAATATTAACAGAAGCCTCCTTTTGTTACTTATTTCACAAACTTTAAAAATTTTCTCACTAAAGAGAGGCTTTCAAGCCAATTTTTCTGATTTCAGTCATTGAAAAATTAAGACATTTCTTTCAAATCCATTATTTGTGAAGAATGTCTTGAAGGAAAATGTTTTCCACAGAACATAATACAATTTCTCATTGTTTTTCAAATTTAGAAAGAACTCATGTCTGAATTTGATATTTTTTTCAGATAACAAACAATACTGACAGGATTCATAAATAAGATTTTCTGACACAAGCAGGAGAGTCTGCTAACATTCACAATATTCCAACCACTCTTTTTTCAATCAAAAAGATGGCTGAGTATTAGCAGTTATTTGTTGTCAGTACAAATACACATTTAAACTTTTATGTTTTGGTCAGCATTTTAAATAGTCAAATTTTATTCCACTTCCAGGGCTCAAATTAAAAAAAAAAATTAAAAATTAAAATGGGCAACAAGGCCCATATGCCAAAGTTATTTTTAACCAGTAATTGTAACCTACTTCCAGTAATTATTTACAGAAATCTGCATGTTTTATTAAATAAGCACTGTTCAGTTATATCGGACGAAATTTGCAAGAATGGTACTTGGAAATGAAGTATCTTAAAGCTTCTGGAATAAATAAGCATTTAGAAAACACCAGCTCTTAAGCATTTTTTTATCTGTAATTTGAGTTAACAAACACATTTTTAAATATTACTTTTCCACTAATATATTCTGGGGAGTTTAGTCACAGGTAACATGAGTGATTTAAGACAAATAAACAACAACAAAAAAAAAATCCCTAAGTCACATATAATGGAATGCTAGTCTTGCTTTTAATAAGATATGGAAACAGTTCCAAGCAGACAAAAAGAAAATCTATCAAATCAAAGTGCTGTAAGTAAAGTTAATTTTATGTATCCCCAGCAGAAAACTGCAAAAACACCACAATCAAAAGACTACCCACTCCCCCCACCAGGCAAAAAAATCATCACAATTATTTTATTTCTGAGCTTAAAATTTCCCTATGATGTTAATAGAAGTTGTAAAGCACTTAAAACTTCAGCAGTAACTGTTGAAAGTGCCACACTACAAAGATAAAGCCATAAAGGATTCAGACTGCACATCCATCCCTCACCACTCCTCACCTCACTATTATGTAAAAGCTCCTGTTATTTTTTTTTTCCTGTTGAAGATTTTTTTCTTCACAAAATTATTTGCTGATTTGTTTTTGTTGGTTGTTTAAAAATATTAATGCTAGTTTCAACAATAAATAAATTAATTAAATATTTTAAAATTATAGTCTGAAGGAAGAAATATGTCAAGAAAATATAAGGGAAAATTACTTAGGACACTTTCCTGGTTTTAAAAGGGAATGTGACACTTTGGAGTCTTGAAATGCTGTGTTATTGCTGTTTGTTTGTTTTATCAAAATCTCAAATTTTGAGAATCACTGAAATCTAGAGATGGTCTGAATGGAAAAATATAGTGGGAAACAAAGCAAAAACAGAATAATGAAGGAAATTTAGCAAATATTTAGTTCCACAGCATCATCTTTTCCATTTTGAAAATAAGTCTTTACAGGTGTGTTTCCTATCTTGATTTCTGCTCAACAATGTTTATCATGTTCTGAATTCACCAGCAATTTATGTGTGCTGAAGCCTCATTTATTTCTTAGTAAATGCCATTAATTCACTCCTGTCCTCTTCAATTTGAAAGAGCTGCTACCCATGGGAACTGCTAAATCTTCTTAGAATTCTGGACACTGTGTTTAATGTCTGTCTATCAAGGGGACAAGGGTACAATGTGCTTTGTTGAGAGCCACGGCTGGTCAGAATGATGCCTGGCATTTGCCAGAGGGAATGTTTGAAAGGTGATGCCAGTGAACCATTGAGATGATGATTTGAGTTAAACTATATATAATTGCTGTGATGCTGGATTGATTGTATTGTATATTTTACCTTTACTGTCTGGCAATAGGGCAGCTCTTGCTGCCTCCGGTGCTCACTGCTTTGGAGTTCTCCTGGGGAATCCTGGAGGGTACGCTTTGGTTGGGGAAGGTCTGGAGGAGGGATTTCCGGTTGGTATGGTGTGATCCTGGAGGAGCCGTGTGGGTGGTGTTGGAGAGGTTCCCGGGGAGCGTGTGTGGAGTGTGCTGGTGAAGTTTGGAAATAAAATTTGTTCCTGCTTGAGTGGCTCGTGATTTGTGCCCAGCCAGACTGCAGCAGTGCTTTAATGCACATGTTTTCTCTATCCATGTATAAGAAGCTAAAATTTTAATTTTATTAATAAAACTTATGATTGAATCAAAATAAATACTGATTTTTAGTGACATTTGAAGCACTGTATTCAGTTTTGCTTGAAGTACAGTAACTCCTAATGCTGCTTTGTTTCTATGGAGCTGTATTTTTAATTATTTGTGAATTAGAAGAACTCATTTACTGAAAGAGTAGGAAAAGAGTCCAAATAAAATGTTTAAAAGCAAAGAAAAATTAGAAAAAGAAACATTCCTTAATTTTAAATTGGTTTCTAATTCATTTGCTGATATTTTCACAATTGATAATCTTTTAAACATTTTTGAAAAGGAAAGCAAAAATTACAACTTTATCAGTGAATTCTTCACTAACATATAAGAATATATGAACTTCAAAATCATCAATACATTCTTGAATTTTCAAAAATACAATGTTTTGTCACTTTACCTTGTGTTTGTATTGTTATATTATTGAGAATTGATTTTTTTCTTTTAGACTTTCTTGCAGAAAAACAGTTGAATTTCCATAAAGGTAGATTCTTATGTTTTGAAAAATGTTAGAAATTATTTTCATGTGCAAAATATGGGAACCCTGGTGTTCTGCCCTAACTCTGGGGCAACAGCTTTTTTTGCTGTGTTTCTGGTGGTCTCTTTCCCTATCTGTTGAATTTCCCCAAGCCCAGGCACAGACTTTGAGCAAAGCTCTTGTTAGAGCTGTGCTGACAGGGGTGTCAATGTCCTGGAAGTCCAGAAACATGGGATAGTACCAGCCATCTGTGCCTGGGCCCAGGGGCCAGTGATGGGAGTGTGGTGCCAAGGACAGGGAGGGGCACTGAGGATAAACCACCTCTCTCCTGCTTTGGTGCTGGGGGCAGAGCCAGAGGAGAATGCCTTCACCAGCCTGCCTGACCTCCTGACCTCAGGTATGAACACCATAGGTCTTCAATCTGCCATGATGCACCTGCTGCAGGAAAAATAACTTTTTGCAGATTCTTGTAGCTTCCTAGTTTTCTCGTGCTTGCTGGCCACTGGCAGTCCTGTGGCCATGTTTGCTCTGGGCATTTGAATCTTGGAAGATCAGGGGAGCCGCTGGACATTGCCAAGGGATAGGTGCCTGTTCAGAGTAGGAGCCCTCCATTCTGGGAGAGAGGCACCAAGGTGTGGGAATGCCAGGCCTTACCCAGCAGGGCAGGGTCTGCACCTTTTCCCCCAGAGGCTGAGAGAGCCTGTGAGCCAGGGGCACATCCAAATGGACAGACCTTTTAAAAATTTCTGGTGATGGGATTTAGATTTCTAATCCTCTCCCCTCAGTCCTTGAAGTGGACATGTAAAGTCTGGGAGGTAGAGTGCCTTCAGAGACTGAGAATCCTTAGGTCTGTGCTTCCTGTGAGATCCTGCCAGGGTCCAAATTTCTAAGGATAAGTTATAAGATAATTACCTGCCCTCAGTTTCCTGTAGAAGCTAATTTTAAAGCTCTTTAATTGCAAGAGTGTGAATATAAATATATGGACATTTTTTTTTCTTGTAGAAAGTAATGTATATAGCCAGTGATGGAACATATTGTTATAGTTAAAGCTTCATCCCAGGGTTTCATAAATTGACTTCCAGACCACTCATGTATAATTGAATCAAGACTTTATTGAAGCACACCGGTGTTGGCTGACCAGAACATAAAGCTGTTCCCCTGATCAGCCCCAAACAATTGCAAGGGCACTCCTTATAAGCCTGAAAACTGCAAAAGGGATGTTCAGGGGGTCTAGCCAATGCAAGTAAGCCAGGTTACAGAAGCAGGACAGTGCAGTCAAGCAGAGGGAAGCCTAATCAATCACAGTTAGCCCAGACAACCCAGTTACAGAAACAGAGCCCCATTACCCTAGTTACAGAAACAATACCCCATTAGGTAGTTCCGTGTTCTTAAAGGTTTCTATAGCAAAAGGAAAAGAATATCTTGCTCCAGTCATGACTCTTCCACTTGGCATGATTGTTTTACAGGATGAAGTCATAAAACAAAATGGAGTCACATTTGCTCCTACTATCCCATTCCCCACTGGTTTTAGTAGGTTTGATGTCAATCTTGCACATCATTAGGCCTCCGTTTTTTTTTCCATCCTTCTGTGTCTAAAGGACTATACTGGGCTCGCAAGACCATAAGTCTGACCTCATCTACATTCTTTTGTGTATATGGATTAGGAGGGTTTTCAGGAGGCAGGGTCTACAGTAATAACAATCAGGAGAAGGGACTAGGGTACCAACTATGGCTGAAATGATGGTAGTCAACCAAGGGGACCATGAGAATAGGTTTTAGTAAAATTGCCTGAAGTTTCTTGTGCTTCATCTGTTTCCTTTAGCCTGTTTTTCACAAGAACCAAACCATCCTTTATTATTCCAGAATGGTTTGCATAGAAACAAGTTTCTCCCAGAGCCATACAAAGTCCTCCTTGTTTCATAAAGAGACCATCTATACCTCATCTGTTTTGTAAGACTATTTTTTGTCAGAGAGTCTAGTGAAACCTCTAGTTTGGCGCTTCATCTTTCTAGTTTTCCTAAATCTATATTTATTTGATGGCTGAGGGACTTAAAATTTTTAGAGCTTGTGATAAGACCTGCAGTTCCTAAAACAGTAGATCCAGCTATTCCCAAACCAGTTAGGAGGGGAACTAAAATGGGGGCAGCCAGTCTATGTTGATAAATCAGTGGGGCCTGGCCTTTTAATAAGTCCAGGTGTTCTTTTCCCTTTACTCCATCAAAATAGTAGGTTGCATAGTTCAGAGTTATTGAAAGTTTGGAGATTTAGTCAAGGAGTTCAAAGTGGGACCCGGGAAGCACAATCTTTGGTGAACAGGGAGTTTTTCCACTTATAAGTTGGATTGTGGAAGCAAGTGTCTCTTTTTGGGAGATCACCCAGGGTGATCTTGGGAGCAGTTTCCCAGGTACATCTTCCTGAGCTAGACATATTGGCCAACATCTATATTGACTGTAATTTTTCCTCTAATATTAGGGACCTCCAACTGCCTTAAAGGAAAAGGGCGATGACCGTTCTTGCTACTTCCAGCTGAAAGGGGGCAATGTGCAGTGGGCAAGCAGTTTGGAGTCCCTTTTTAGAAACTGAGTGGGTCAAGGAGTCCATGGTAAAAATCTGGCTCCAGAAGAACAGGATGTAAATTCACCTGGGGTGGGCACTTCTATGAGAGAAACAAAAAGACATGAGTGCTGAAGTAAGATTAATACAAATTAGCAGTTGTAGCATCTGGAACCTGTCCATAAATATCATGAAAATGGCAGAAATTAATAATTGTTTACCAGGAGGCAGATGACCTGAGAAAATGTCCCCATAACAAGGCCTAACAAAGCCTAATAAGGAACTTTTTTAGGAAACATAAATCTTTAACATTGTCAGAATTATCAGGAATGTAGACACAACATTTAGTTAAATTAGTTAATGCCATCTGATTTTTGTAAAAATACCTTTTTGGCATGACCACTGTGTTCAGTAAAGAATCTTTTGTTACTTAAGGCTAGATAATTATATTAGTAAACATTGATTACATCTACCTGTGTAGGAAGTTAGGACGATCTATAGGCCTTGAACTGACTAAAAACTTCTGGCAGTTTTTTATTGATAGTTATCAGGCATTGTTGCCTAAGAATTTTTTCTTTTGTTGCCTCCAGTCTTACTTATTTTGGGGGATGCTAACACTAGTGTACATTTTAAGTTACATTAAAATAACTGTTGTTTCTTTTTAAATGCCCAGGAATGGCTGTGCTTTGGTTTTTAACTGTTTTTGCTAGGTGCTTAAGACCAAGCTCGTCAACCTGAGCTTGTTTCTATCTATTGGTAAGAGTCAGCTGAGTTTCCTTGGAGGATATTCTTGGGGAACCTGTGAGTAGCATTTTAGCTCTGTTAGTGTCAACTGCATTAGGATGGGTCAAGGTCTTGCTAAAAATATGGCTTCCCTTGGAAGCTTCAGGCATGTCTCCCCTTTTCGATGACCCTCCTCTTTTGCAGCATGTACACTCATTGGCTTTTTGTTCTCCATTGGTCTCATTAATCTCCCTTATCGGGAGGTTATGTGGCCTGGAGTTGCAAAGCTTTCCCCCTGTCCTGGGTTCAGGCTGACTTAGAGGGCAAGAGCCAAATAGTGTTTTCTTTGGTCCCTTTATTTTAACCTTAATATTTAAATTTGGCCTTAAACATCCAGCAAGTCAGTTTTACCAGTTTTAAAGTAAGAATGCTGGGCTTTAACTTTAATGTTTACAACTTTACATTTAATTGTTACATAACACAATATCTTTATTTTATTTATTAATTTATGTAATGTTGAAGATCTGCCTGAAGGCAGAAGATGACAACTTGGCATCTACTGTGATCCAATCACTGTACACCAACAAGGCAGCTTGTAGACCCAGAGACCCCATTAGATTTTGGCTATAAACACTCTCTCTTGCCAGGTCCTCCTCTCTTGCTCTCTCCTTTTTCTCTCACTTTCCCTGTCTTTCATTCTCCCTCTCACATTTTTCCTTCTCTCTCTCTCTCTCTCTCTCTCTCTCTCTCTCTCTCTCTCTCTCCCTCTCTCTCTCCCTCTCTTTGTGTTAATCAAACACTGTCACAATAAAGGTCTCTTGGTTGCTTTAAGTGTAGTGGTCACATTTTTTTAGTTATAATGAAAATACAAAGTGAAATTAACAATAGTAAAAAACATATTTAGCTTGTACATAATTTTGAGCCTTGGCTGAGTTATACATTTATTTTTTATTTGAGATCACAGTAATCTTTCCAATAAAATTAATCTTTGAATATAACTTTAAATTAACTGAAATCTGGCCTACTTTGAAGTTATTCTGACATGTTGTACGGTGGGAGGTAGAGCCTTATCTTAGGTAAGGTGGGCTTTTTACAAATCTTAGGTAAAGTGTTTTAGTTCTAATGTTGATCTTTGTCTCTCTTTTTAGATAACATTTTATAAAGTTTACATATATTGTTTTCTGACTCTGTATGAATGTTAGTAGCACAATATGACATACATCTGAAACATTAATTAAGGAAAGGCTGAGAGCTCTTAACATTTTTTTACATGTGGAAAAGTGGCAAAATGTTTTATAATATTAATCTTTAAATAGATTAGGCTCTCATTACTTCTAAAATATCTTTAAATTTTTATATCTTAGTGTAAAAGTTAACATAAGATTTGGTCACAAAACATCAAATAATATAAATAAATCCCCAATAAGTTCTATTATCTTTATAAGTTTAAATTACCATTACAAACAATTTTAGTTTGGAGAATACCAGCTTGATGAAATGTTTCTTTAATGCTTTTACCTTAAAGACTTGTATAACTGAAAGATATGAACATATTTAATCTGTAAAGAGTAATGTACCACACTTTTATTGATGTTTTTATATTAACTAAGGTTTGCTTTTAATGGAAAATCTAGACTTTGTAATGTAAGACAATACTTTAAAATAATAGTTGCTGTTTAGCTACAGATGTACAAAACTTGTTTTCTCCAAGATTACTTGTTCTAGGGGATAAAACTTAACAAGACATAATGAAATTAATATTTTTAGAAGTTTTTGTCATTTTAACATATAAATATATCAGTACATTATTATTTGTCCTTAGGGAACAACCTTAAATAGTTTTAACCATTTCTGTTACATATATAACCAACTTAGTTGCATATAAAACTTTTAATATTTGTCTTTTATTTATAGAGCTTTATATTACTTAATTAGACCCTTTTGTTGTTTACTTAAATGTATTATAATTATACTTTATCACATAAAGACTTTTTACCTGGAAACATTTTTTTATTAAATATATTTCTATATTTAGAACTTTGTAATAATTTTTTAACCCATTGATCCTTTTTTTTGTTTGTACCTTGAAATAACTCTCATAAATTTTTGAATTTAGATAAATTAATCCATTTTAATAAGATGAAATATTTGTTATTTATAGTATTTTAATTAAAATACAGTTGAAACCTCTTGACCCCTTGAATGCAGAATTATACCTGTTGGGACTTTGTAATTTAGAGTAACCTTGTTTTTATAATAACACAAAATAATTTCAAATTTCTTTTTTAGTTTACCAATTTATGAAAACACCAACATTGTTTAAGTATTTTATCTTATGGAATTTAAGGAGTTAAAAGAACTTGATATTATATTTAACAGTTAGCATTTTAACTTTGTACCAATTAGATGTCTCTAACAAACACATCCATGATTAATTTCATATATAATTATCTGAAATTTATGTATCTTTTTTTTTTAAAAAAACAATGTATCAGACTAGTGCATTGAACAGTATTTGTAATCTTTTTTTGTTGTTGAATAAAATCCTAGAGACAATGGATATCAGACACGTTATAGACATTAACATTTTAACAGCTGTTTAACCATCTAGAAACAAAACTGTGCATTAGTAACTTTAAAGACATTTGTACTTTTATCTATTTTCCAATTTTATTGAACCTTTTAGATCATATTAACCAAAAGTACTTGGATCCATTTTTTAAATTTTAATTTATGAGCTCATACGTCAATTTTTTTTGTACCAAATATATGTAGACACGGCAATACATGTAGACAGACAGTACACCAGTGCACCCACACAAAGCAAACAGAAAAACAAAAGCCTTATAGCTTATTTTTAAAAACCTATTAGATTGAGAGTTAACCCTTGTAAAATGGACTTAAAATAAAGCAGAGTATAATCAGAAAAAACATATTAACCTAGGCATATTGGATCAAAATTATGAGTTTAACACATATAGAAATTTAAAAGTTTTCTGACCTTTTTACTGTTAATGAAAGCTGAAAAGAGTTGAGGGAACATAGACAAATGAAGGGGGCTTATTTTCCCTGGAGGAACTTCTCAAAAACACAGCTTTATTGGTTTCCTTGGGAGAGTCCCCCAGGTTCGGCCCCATTTTTAAACTGGTTTTTCTGGTTTTCTTGGATAGCAGCCACCAACTTTTAGCCTGACATTGAAAAATCTTTATTTATTATTTTTTTTAGCTTTCGGTGGACACAACATCTTTATTTTATTTCTATGTGGTGCTGAGGATCAAACCCAGCTCCCCACGCATGCCAGGCGAGCGCGTTACCTCTTGAGCCACATCCCCAGCCCTTGAAAAATCTTTAGACCATTATTTTTAAGGTGTAATTCTTTTAGTTCTTTATATTTTCCCTTTTTTATTGGTTGTTCAAAACATTACAAAGCTCATGACATATCATCTTCCATACATTTGATTCAAGTGAGTTATGAACTCCCATTTTTACCCCAAATACAAATTGCAGAATCACATCAGTTACACATTCACATTTTTACATAATGCCATATTAGTGACTGTTGTATTCTGCTGCCTTTCCTATCCCCTACTATCCCCCCTCCCCTCCCCTCCCATCTTCCCTCTCTACCTCATCTGCTGTTGTTCAGTTCTCTCCCTTGTTCCCCCCCCTTTCCCCCTCACAACCGCTTGTATGCAATTCTGTATAACATTGAGGGTTTCCTTCCGTTTCCATGCAATTTCCCTTCTCTCTCCCTTTCCCTCACACCACTCATCTGTGTTTAATGTTAATCTTTTCCTCATGCTCTTCCTCCCTGTTCAGTTCTTAGTTGCTCTCTTTAAATCAAAGAAGACATTTGGCATTTGTTTTTTTAAGGATTGGCTAGCTTCACTTAGCATAATCTGCTCTAATGCCATCCATTTCCCTGCAAATTCCATGATTTTGTCATTTTTTAGTACTCCATTGTGTATAAATGCCACATTTTTTTAATCCATTCATCTATTGAAGGGCATCTAGGTTGGTTCCCTCTAGAGGAAGTGGAGCCTTTGGGGTGATTAAGTCAGGGGGCAAAGGTATTTGGAATAAGAGTTGAGGCCACATTAGTCTATTTTCATTGCTGTGATAAAATACCTGACTAGAAAAATTCAGTTTATTTTAGCTCATGATTTCTGAGGTTCAGTCATTGCAGAAGGCCCTAGTGGAGAAAGGCTGCTCAGCTCATGGCTGTCAAGAATCAGAAATAGAAAAGGAGGAGCCAGAGGGGCATGATATAATCCCCAAGGGTCTATCTGTAAGGACACTCCTCCTCCAGCTACATGCCACCTGCCTATAGTTACCACCAGTACAGTAGTCAATTGAAATTATTAACCCATCAAATGGATTAATCCACTGAGTAAGTTATAGCTCTCACAATCTAATCATTTCACCTGCTGCATTAAAACAGGATCTTTTGGGACATTAATACCCAAACCATAACAGTGTTCTTAAGGGTGAAAAGAGACCACTTACCTCTTTTGTCATGTGAGATAAGAATAAAAAGGTGAAATCCATTTATCAGAAAATGGCTTTAACCAGGCACCAAATATGCTGGCAGCCTCCAGAATTATGAGAAATAAATCCTGCTGTTTATAATCAACCCAGTTTGTGGAATGTTGTCACACCATCTGGAATGAACTAACAACAGGTAAATTTATAAAGTTTAGATAGAATGTATTAGTTGATCATCAGACTACATCCTGGCATTTACAGAGGCTTTACCCCATCCTGATTCTCTCAACCTAAAAGGCTCTGTTAATTTCTAGTTTCTGTCTTTCAAACTTCATGTTCATTCCAAGTCAATAAGTGATTTATTTCCTTGATTTTTAAAAGACAGCCACTAGCATACAAAATCTTCTATTTTAATTTATTGTTAATAATTTTTAAACATTAAGCTATGATAACAAACACAGTAAGATAGAAATTTAAATGAGTTAATTCATTCAAATCTTTCCTAAATACTATAAAAATTATTACTTTAATAAGTATTATTTCAAAAACTTCACCTAGGTCCTAGAATGAGTATGTTTGAACTATGATTTCTGTTTAAAAGCAAAATGCATTCTTCTTCTGCACTTACTTTTTCAACTCACTCTTTTCTCCTGATATAAAGAAAAAAAAATTATATATATATATATATATATATATATATATATATATATATATATATATATATATGTATATATATATAATTTCAGATGTAACTTGCTGACATAAGGATGTGTGACTGACTTTGATATGTAGCAAAAAATGACAGATGGATACACACTGTGTAAGTACAGTATATAATTGTCAAATATCAGTAGTACATATGTGGCTGTTCATCACAAAATTCTTTCAACAATTTTATGTTTGAAAGTTTTCATTAGAAAATGTTAGATTAAGACAACCAGAAAAGCCTCAATTTCTCCAATAAGCAATAGATATTTCTAAAGGCCAGGCATGGTATTTTCACAGAAATGTAGGTAAGCAACCATGAGACAATGAGGAGTAGATTAGGCATATTGCATAAAGACTAGTGCATTAAGGGACACAGACAGATAGAGATCTAAGCATAGAGAAAGAGAAGCAACCATTCTTGGAAATTACCTCATATTCAGAATATGCACAGTGATGAGACATGGGAAGTTGAATATAATTAGAAGATTCCTGCTGAATGGAGATCCTGGAGATTCACACAGTACTGCTACATAATCAAATCCAACTGACAGAGAAAAGAGATCCAACCAATAAGCACAGGCTCTCCTTTGAGAGGTTGAGTGTTGGCTTAGGGCAGACCATCAAGACTATGGCTCTCATCAAAAGCTGAGCTGGATTTTGAAGTTCTATGTTTAGAGAGGAACATCTAATTGCCTGGTTACAGATATATAGCAAGTTGTTTCTCAAAGGGAAACCTGAGTGGCAAACTTATAAGAATCTCACTGGGAACACCATGGATGCCATATCACTTAGAATCTGAATTGTATTGTCTACTTCAGGAATTTTGAGTTTAGTTCTATTGGACAGTTAAAAAATATTCACTTAGCTTGATCTTGTTGAGATCTGTTTTTAGACATTGTTGCATCAGTTTTAGAGAAGGGTTAGGGAAAAAATCCTCTTAAAAATGTTTCTTCAAAGATTTCAAATAAACACATAGATTGCCCATGATATTGCTCTTCTCTGGCCATGTATAATTCCTAAAGTAAAGGGGGGGGGACATAGAAATACATGTCCCTGAATATCCCTGAAAATGTGTCCTTTCTCTTCCCAGGAAACCTGGTTAAGTTAGGAAACAATGAGAGCAAACCTGGGTTAAAAAGTCCAAATACATATCATCTTGCAGGACACTGGCTTTCTCTTACGCACACTGGGGTCCAGGGTTACTTAATGTTATCAGTAGAAAGCTTCTATCTTACATGGGTACCTGAACAGTTGATTCTTGGGATGCTGGTCATATAATCAAACTATGCAAGCTAATGCTGATGATGTGGCTGCTTCTGCATCCTAACATACAAGCCCTCTCTTAGGAGGAATAGGCACAGAACTGAGGGCACTGTGGAACAGATACATGTCACGTCTAACTGGACATCACTGGATAAAGTAAGGGAGAGGAGGCCCTGCTTGGCAAAGCCCCATGAGAGATGGAGGTTCTGGCAGCCTGTCATCACTGAATTATTCTTGAATTTGTCTCTGATATCTTATAATCTCCCCCCAATTGTTTTGATCTGCATTTGTACTGCAACCAAAACACCTGACAAGAATAATTTTAGAGGAGAAAAAGTTTATTTGGGGCTCAAGGCTTCAGAGATCTCAGTCCATAGATGGCCAATTCCATTGCTCAGGGTCAGCGACAAGAAAGAATATCAAGGCAGAGGAAAGCAGCTCAAGACACCACAACAGGAAGCACAGAGAGAGAGACTCTACTCAACAAAGACAAAATATAAACCCCAAAGGCACACCCACAGTAACCCACCTCCTTCAACCACACCCTACCTGCCTACAGTGAAGACTCAGTTAACCCTTACCAGCAGATTAATACACTGATTAGATTAAAGCTCTCATAACTCAATCATTTCATGTCTGAAGTTCCTTGCATTGTCTTACATATGAGTTTCGGGGGATACCTCATTTCTAAACCATAACACCATAAAACCATATTCTCCCATGCTGTTTCTGGGCATTTTCTTTGGCCTTTCTACAATTTACCCCACCATATTGGCCCAATTGGGCTGCAGAGGAGACATTGGCAAGCTAGGCAGGAGGCAATCTAGGCAGGAGGCCAGAGGAAGCCTCCATGAGCACAGAGACTATGGTAAGTAAGAAAGAGTATGAATTTGTTCATAATTAGTAATCTCGCTAATAAATTCACTGATTGTTTCTTTTGCTGAGAAGAAGCTTTTTAGTTTGAATCCATCCCATTTATTGGTTCTTGATATTAATTCTTATGCTATGGCAGTCTTTTTAAGAAAGTTGGGGCCTAATCCAACATGCTGCAGATTTGGGCCTACTTTTTCTTCTAATAGATGCTATGTCTATGATTTAATTCCTGGGTCCTTGATCCACTTTGAGTTGAGTTTTATGCATGGTAAGAGAAGAATTTTCTTCTTGTTTTTACTGAAGAAGAAGGCAATGGAATCCATAGCATGAGAGGAACTTGAAATGATGGGGTTCCCTGTTATCAAGATGAAATTGGACATAAGACAAGAAACAGAGTTGCTTCTAGAAGCTAACAGTGGTTCTCAGGCAGAAAAGAGGGGCATCAGTCTTACAACCATGAAGAATTAAATTCTGCCAACACCTGGGATGAGACTAGAACTAGATCCTTACACTAGAACCTCCAGATACAAGCCCAGGAGAGCCAACACATTTCAGCTCTGCTGGACTCCAGTCAGAGAAAGGAACCACACTATGCTCAGATTTGGAACCTACATAATTATGGGTGAATGAATGAGTTTTGTGTTAAGATGCTTAACTTGTGGTAATTTGTTATGTATCAATAGGAAACTAATACAAAGAAAGATATCCTCTCAGAATCACACTAATTCTATGTGTCCCCAAACACTGTGAACACGCAAAGCTCTGCTCTCTCAAGAGAGATCAGAGAACATACATGGCTGAAGGGAAGGCGGATTATCAACCACTTCCCTCAAATTTGAAAGCATTGACCAAATCACAGATAGATTGAATTGGAAAAGATAGAAGCTTTACTATCCCCAGGGCTTTCAGCACACATTCCTGAATAAGAATTTTCTGACGACTGTGCACATTACTGAGGATAGCCTTAAGCCAAAAAAAAAGTTTTAAGAATAACAACAAGGAAAAAGTTTAGATCAGAGGTTGTACCATATGAAAGGAATACAAATTACAGAATTAATACAAGTAAGTAACTAAAGAACCCAACAAACAAAGTGTAAAGAAGAATCTCTGTGTGGAAAGAGAATCCAGAGCTACTACAATGTATTACAAAAAAATGTTGAGTTTTCAGCAAAAAAAAAAAAAAAAAGAAAGAAAGAAATAAAAATAAAGTATGCAAAAAAAGTGTAACTCATAATAAAGAAAAAAGTAGGCAGTAAGAGCTGTATTGGAATGTACCCAGATGTTGGAATTGGGATATTTATCATAAAAATGCACAAACTAATAAAAGAAACCTGTGTATGAACAAGTAAAGGAAAGTACCATGATCAGAACATATCTAACACAGAAAATAAATATCCACAATTTACAGTTCTTCAGATGAGTAGAAAAACTGGTAAAAAAAATTGTGAATAAAATACAGAAGTAAATGCAGTGAGAAAACCTAGATAATCTCATTCATAGAATTGTGGTTGTAGAAGAAATAATCTTGAACATGAAGATAATAATAGAGATCCAATCTAAAGAAAGGAGAAAATAACCAAATACCTTGAGTCTCCAGAATATGTGTGGAACACCAATAAATGCACACAACAATAAATGCACAAAACAATAAATGCACACTGATTTTTTAGGGTCATAGAATATATCTTTAATTTTTCAAGGTCAGCTGTGTTAGGCTGAATGGTGAACCCCCAAAATACCCATGTCTCAATCCCCAGAATTTGTGAAATTATGACATTAAATGATAAAAGGGACTTCACAGATGTAACCAAGTTAAAAATCCTGAGATGGGGACACGATCCTGAATTATCCAGGTAAGCCCAAACTAATCACTACTCCCTTTAAGATGAAAGCTGAGGGCCAGAGGTGAAAGGAAAGGAGATGGGTGGGACAAAGAAGATAGTGGGACAGAGAGGAAATAGGGAGAGATGTGAGGCTGGCTGAGAACTGAAGATGATACATTTATGGCCTTGAAGAAAAACGGAGGAGGACTACCTAGAAATGCCTTCATAAACTGGAAAAGAGAAGGAAAGGGAGGTTCCCTGGAGCCTCCAGGAGAAATGCAGCCCTGCTAACACATCGATTTTAGCCCAGTAAGAATATATTGGATTTTGAGCTCCAGAATTATAAAATAATTATGTTGTTTTAAATCACTGTTTGTCATAATTTGTTACAAGTGAACAAAAGCCAATACATTATGTTAAATTCATATTGTACCACTTCATGAATGGTATTTTTTCCAACCTGGAATAATTTATCCCCCAAGAAAAATAAGTGACAGGTTGTAGAAAAATTTTTTTAGTGGCATGAATGGAAGTAGTGGGGCTACAGAAGATGTAGCTGGTACCAATTATATAGAAGGCAGAAGCCAGAGATGATGCTAAACAATGTACAACATAGCCAATAAAAACAAAACAGAACTACCCAGTGCAAAATGGCAAGGATGGTGAATTGAGTACCCTGATTTCTAGTTAGGAAATTCATTGATTTTCCCACTCCCACACTTGATGCTATTATTTTTATGTTTATTTATATAAAGCTTATGAACTATAGAATACAATGTTATCATTATGGTTAAGTATTTGGTGAGAATTTTGAAACTTCATTGAGATGTAACTCACATATAGTACAATTTCCTCATTTAAAGTATATATTAAAATGAATTTTGGTATTCTCACAGAGTTCTATAAATATTTTGCCAGTCAATATTATTTTTTTTCTCAGCCTCCTAAATAACTTATATTAGCAGTTATTTGCAACTGTGAATCTACCTTCTGTCTTATAGATGACTATTTTGAATTTTTATATAAACAAAATCATACAATATGTGGTCTTTAATTTATTTATTTTTTGGTATGTGTGGCCAGCTTCCTTCACTTAACATTTTCAAGGTTCATCCACATTATTGCAATACTTTACTTTTTATAACCAAATTATGAAATGTGGATAACCACATTTCATTCATCAGGTTGTCAATTGATAGACATCTGGTCTTTTTCCACTCTTGGGCTATTATGAATGAGACTGCTATGAAAATTCATGTGTAAGCATCTGTGTGGAGATAAAATTTCATTTCTTATTGGTATATGCAAGGGTACTAGGTAAAATGGCAACACTTAGTTTGACATTGAGGAATTATCAAAAAGTTTTCCATACTGAGTGCACCATTTTATACTCCCACCAATAGTATCGCCTCATCCTAACCAACATTTATTAACAACTGTGTTTGTGATTAGTCAGATGAGGGCTGTGAAGTTTCAGCTATTTGTCATTTTGGTTTACATTTCCCAAATGGCTACTCTCTTTGAGAATCTTTGATTTGTTTATTGACCCCTTTTATTATAATTATTATTTTATTATAATCCTTGTCCATTTTTAACTGAGCTATATGTCTTTTAATTATTGAATTACAAATGTTCTTTATGTATTCTGGATTGGACACCTTATCTATCATATGATTTATAAATGTTTCATTCTATGCTCATGTTTTCACATTCTTGATGGTTTCCTTTGAAACAGAAAAGTTTTCAAATTTGGTGAAGCACAAACTGATTTTTGTCACTCTTGCTTTTGTTTCATATCCAAGAATCAAATGCCTCATCCATCGTCACAAAGCTTTACATCTAGGTTTTCTTTTAGAAATAAATACTTTTGAGATCACATATGTTTATGATTAATTTTGAATTGTATTTTGTGTGTGGTACAAAGTCAAGGTCAAACATCATTGTTTGATATAAGTATCCAGTTGTCAATCCACTCACTTGTTGAAAAACCTGTTCTTTCCCCCAGTGAAGTCCACACATGGCTTTATAATCTTCTTTCATAGAGGGAAAGAATCTCTAAGCGAATGTCATCACCCTTCCCGCCTTTCAGTTTGGGGCTTTGAAGACAAATGTGAACTGGGTGAAAATTTATTTCTTAATAAATTCCTTTCATTTTTTTCTTCACTTTCATTTTAATTTACCCATTAGGATATAGTACTGTCCCTTTAGACTGATAATCCTGACCAAATTGAGGGCAGAAAAAAGTAAGAATTCTGCATCACTGACAAAAAGAACTAGTGAATAATTTATTCAGGCAATATTGCCTTGATTTCTGAAGGCCAAAGGGACCAAAACACTCTCATTTCTGGTCTCTGTGGTGCTGTCTGGATGCTAAAGTTTGAACAGAACTCAGATTCCTTCACGTTATGATCTGAGTCAGAGCTGTTTTCCTGAGGTAGACTACCTAAACACACCCAAGTCCATACTGCAGTTAGCACGTAGGCATGCTGCTCCAAAAAGAAAAAAAAAGTGTCTTTCAGAAATATTTATTCCCCAGAAGTAACCAATATCTGGACTTTCACTGCAACTGCCTCAAACATCTCCCTTCCTCCTACTGCCTCCTGTGTAAAAGACTTTAATAATACAGTGAGTACAGGCCTAAGTACCAGAAAAGAAAATTCATAGAATTAATCCTCAGAAAGGACAACTCACCCTTGGAAAATGATGCATAAGGGTGTGAAAAAGACAACTACAGCATGATGCAATATAGAGAGAATGAGCCTCAGTTTCTTTGGATATAAAATGAACTTTGTAATAATACCTAGTTTGGCAGAGTCAGGAAACTATATTGAGAGACATAATTAAACATGCTCAACTCAGCAGTTTCTGGCACATTGATAGTAGAAACTATAAATAGTTTCCTCTTCTTCATATGAAGATTCTGTCACTCTCTGAGCAGTGGAGGCAGATTGATGTTGATTCGTCCAGGTATTTGAGCCCAAGTTTCTCCAGTGACAACTGCCCTCCACTCAGTCTCTATGTTCACTGCATCAATTAATGAGCTTTCTCTGGGGGAAGCTGCCAACATGGAGATTGTTCCTTCAGAACTCTAGGCTTAGGCTTAAACACTATCCACACTCAACTTGCGGAACAAGACCTCCTGACTTTGAAAATACGAGGTCATCTTGCTGGTGGAGCCATCCTACAACTTGTTTCACTATGTTCTAAGTACTCTTTGTAGAGTTGCCAAGACCTCCAAGGGTTCAGAACTAGGAAATACATATTGGCTTCTAGAATCATTAACACCCAGGAAGGAGACACAGATAAAGAAGCCTGACCCCATTCAGGACACATTCCAGATATTTTTGAAAAAATCCAGTTGCCTACAGTACAGGTCATGCCTGTTGAACAAGCTGTAATCGTAGCCTATTATGATCCACAGAGAAACTAAACAGTAACAGATAAATAACCTAAAAGAGCTTAAAAATTCTGTTCTGAATAGAAAAGAATTACATGTAGGGACAAGATGACATGTGAAATTGTAGGTTAATGGCTTTACACTTTAGTATATAATGAAACATTTATAGTCCCACACTGGAATAAAATATATTGTATGATACTATTGCATATAATAACAGTTCATAAATAAGTTGTGTTAGCACTGATTGCAATAGATTGCCTTGTTTTAATATGATATTGTAATTAAGATATAATTGACTTGTTGCCTGGTTCTTGTCTAATTTGTCACCAAATGAAAATATTTTTTTTCAGCTACAGTAGCTGTGAATGAGCCTAAACTACTTTTATTAATATTCTTCTTGTTGGATGAACGTATGTTAAAAAAAAGATCACAAGTTGGATAAATCTGTGCCCTCTTAGATAACAAATATTGTCATTTCTGACTCAAAATTCTTTCCTAAAAATCATTTCCAATGTATAAAACTTCTTTCTAAATTAAAAACCTAAATAAACACTCTAGCTTCAATTGCTATTAGTTGATTTAAAAGTCACTAATTTGGGAGGTCACATGGCTGGTCACATGCATTATTGGTCTCTACTAGCTTTGCCTAGCTCACACCTTGATGAGTGGGTTATGATAATGATTACCTGGTCTACTCTTCAGGAAACTAAAGGCCAGTTTTGCTGAATACACCACTGAGTCTTCACCTGGGCCTACAGATGTCTAATCAGTAACTGGAATAAGATGAAAAGTCTGAAAATCTCAGTCTTCATTCTGTGTTTATCTTCTTTGTTACCTTAATCTTTTGCCAGACTCTACTCAGTTCTACATCTAGACACATGGATAATTTTGGAAATGTTTTGCCTAAAATTAATATAGAGTTAAGATGACTCAGACTGCACAGGGTTCTGTGTCTGTCTCTCTCTTGCTCCTCCCTCAACTACCAACCATGATGAACACAAAAAGCAAACAATGAAGGACTGAAAAAAGGTGGCATAGAAATTCCAGCAATCTCTCTGCCAATTCCCAGAGAAGACTTGATTATTCCTGTCCTTCCCTTCATTATCCTATCCACCTCTCTCATCATACCTGTCCTGTATCTGTAACTCACCAACCTCCTGCTGACGGGTAAGAAAAGCTCCCTATTCTTTCTTCCACCACTCAGTAAAGTCTTTCTTTATCCCCAGCACTCATCTGTCAGACATTGAGCTCCCTGTGGGATGATCTTCTGATCTGAAGTTGGTAACACAATTTCCCCTTCCATCTGTTCTATACCACTGGGTACATGCTGTACTGATGGAAAATCCCACTGCAGCTGGGAGCACAGCTGTAGCTGCAATGCCCTTACTCCCCAGCTGCCCCCCACCACACACACACACACACACACACATACACACACACACACACTCTTCAGTCTGGTCAGAGCTTCTTCTTCCAGGTGGCTGTGTGCAGTTCCATTCTAGCACTACACCTATCAAAACATAAGCATCAGCATATGAACCTCTGCATCTTAGTCCTAAGTAGGCATACATGACTCACTTGGTTTTTCCTGATCACATACTCTTTTTGGCATTGGATTAGAACCTAGCTACTTATGGAAGAAACAGAAATTCACAGTCTCTATCTTTAAGGGTTTCAATTTACAGAAACAGCATTGTACAAACCACTTCTATTTGGCACAATGACTTTAGCTTTCCATCATGTTAAAAGAAAACAATTCCTAGAAAGCAAATGGAAGTAGTAACTAATTGGTTGGAAAATGATGGGAAATATCATGGAGGTGGATTTTCTTTGCTTGGGAATTAAAGGAATGACTGCCAGAGAGTCCTCCTGTGTATATTCAGACATAAATTAAAAGACATCATTTCAATGTATGATCCCATGTAAAAAGCAAATCCATCATTCCTGAACAGCAAATAGCATAATCTCTTCCAAAAAAGCAAACATTATAAATATTGGATTGAGAAGAGAGGAAGGAAAAAGAGGAAGGGAGAACTGCAAGATGAAAGAGAATTTAACACACATGGTGGAACGTGAACAGAAGAATATCACTATCAAACAGCATTCACACAAAACTTGTCTCCATTTTCCTGGCTAAGGGCCTACTGAAACAGTCGTATCTTTATATCACTCAGATGTTTTAAGGACACTTTCAAGTAAAAGACTAACAACAGGTAAATAAACTCTAGCTTTCCTTTTCTATACTGAATGACAGAGATTAAGTCTGCATAGAGATGGAGGCTGTAGGTCAAGAAAGAAACCAATAGCTTTGGAAGCTGCCCATTTTCTCTTACAAAGCTGATTTGCATGGCTGAAAATGTTAAAGTCTGGATTTTTTAACTTATAGCAGCACAGTACTTGGTCCACAAATAAAGCCTTTAGAATCAAAAGATGTTTCAGGCATGACTGTTTTAGTTAAAGAGATATTTTATTAATTTAGCATGGTGGAGGATGAAGATGTCCTTATAGTTTATCGACTATAAATGACTCAAGGCTTAAAGAATATTAGAATTTCTCATTTTCTGTCTCTTGCCAGATATCAGCCAGGCCGCACACTATGTAAGGACAACTTTATGAGTTAGGGGCTTTTGTGATCCAGGCTCCAATCTAAAGAAATCTCAATACCTTGGGCTCATTCTGACTCAATGAGGACAGCTTGTCACAGAATAGGCCCCAACACTCAGAAGCTGCTAGAGAATTTCCTTCTGGTTTTGTAGTTCCATTTCAGTGCAGTCTAGGGGAAATTAGAGCAGGACAAAGGTCATGAATACGTGATGGGAGCCACTTGGGTGTCCTAAAGAGACAGAAGATTTTCATCATTTCAGGTCAACTTTGTGTTTCCCACTTGCCATAATAAAATGGTAGTGATGAAATGACAACAGCTACAACTCATGAGGATGTGCCAGGCATTGTACCAAGTGCTATACCTAATTTATCATTCACAGACACTTTCTGAAGTAAATTGCATTACCATTAATATTATTTCAATATTTTTATTAGTTATACATAGAAGTGGAGTTCAACATTTCATAAATACATATAACATAGTTTTTCATTTAAATCTCCAGTATCTCTTCTTTCCCTCCCCCCTTTATTCTCTGTATCACCTTCCTCTATTCTGTTGATCTCCCTTCTATTTATTTACTGTGTTTATAATTGAGGCATTATATATAAAAACTCAGAATTGATAGTTATCTATTCATACATGCACATAGCACAATTTGGTCAAGTTTGTTCTGAAGTTCTTTCCCCTTCCCATTCCTCCTCCCTTCCCTAGATTAATTTCCTTCACCCCATTATTCTCCCTTCTATTTTCATGAGATCTTCTTTTACTTTTAATTCCTAATTTCTTTCTAGCTTTCATACATGAAAGAAAACATTCAACCCCTGACTCTCAGAGTCTGGCTTATTTCACTAATCATGAACTAACTTAATTTTTAGGTGGATAAAGAAAATTAGCCCCCCAAAATCAGAACTATTCACCCAAAGCTACATGGATAAGAATTAGTGGTACTAGAATTGAAATCCAGCTTTTAAAACAATAAAGTAGATGACTTACCTATCATGTCATAACCTATGATTACTCTTCAAATAAACTCAGGTTATTGGAGAACAGAGAAATGTGATGACCTGATTTATTTCTCAGGCACAGGAAAAAATGAATCCCTATCCATTGGTAAGACTAGGTTTCATCCTTCACCTCTTCTAGAAATTATCCACACATTTCCCATGGGCCAGATTTGTTTCTGTCAGATGAAATAGCATATTTTAAAATCAAATTATTTTTTTATATAGGGGGATGGGTGTATGAGGTAGAATGTATCAAGAGAGGCATCCTATTCAGCCTGGGAGATGAAGATAGGATAAAAACAACATAGCAGGAAAGAAAATCTAGATTTCTTGTTCTTGACAGAGATGTCAGAATAATGAAGGGAGAATGTCTGTAGGTATTTTTTCTATTTCTTTCTGGGAGGAAAATAGATACTTTGAGGGATAAAAGTCAAGCTGCATCAATGTTGAACGCAGAAAAAATATTTCTGTATTCCTAACTCATTAGTAGCCTGCACTGTCATAATAAAATGACAATAATAGTGTTATTGGAGTTGAAAACCAGGGGCCCTACAAGTGAAATGAAGCATCTCTGCCCTGTCTTCAGGATACTGATGTGAACTCTCAGACTTTCAGATTATATAGATAAGGGGGCCAGAAATATACATACTCAAGCCATTTTGATCAGAGTGGCCTGGTTGATCATTATCTCAGTCAGACAGGATATTTCTTGAAATAAAGCTGCTGTTGATTGAAGGATAATTTCCTCTCATTACAATGCAAGGTGACTCAGAGTGTAAGAGACAGATATGCCAAAATTGTTATCTCATTTTAACCCATTAGATATTTGTAGGCCCAAGGAAAGAGTCAGTGCTTTTAACAAAGGCAGCTTCTAAATTTTTTGTTATAATAGCACTTATTTGGGATTTACAATGTTATAGAGTGCTTTAGTGTTTCTTATCCTACACAATACAGCTATTTGAAAAAGTAGGATGGAGATTATTAACCTCATTCTCTAATGAGAAAACGAATTTTTAAAAAGTGAGAACAAAACCTAGATTATTAACTTAGGCATACCTGATTGATAATTAAAAGTATTGAGTTCCAAATGTCTCTTTGTTGAAATTCAGGAACTACTTTAAATGCAGAGTAAAGTTCTCAGAGGGTAGGTTGGTGAAGTCCTCAACACGGATACTACTTTGTTTGCACCATTTGCTGTTCTTATTGCTTTAGAATAAGATGTAGGCATATGTCTGTGCATCAGAGTGCATCAACTGATTCTCAAAGACATTTCTCAGACATAGCCATATTTTAGATGGAACTGAAGGTTGAAAAATAGTATGTGCCAACAAAGTAAGTATATATTAGCTTTATTTGTGCTTCCAACTAAGAAGACACTAAATATATGTGTTCTAATTTTCTTGCCCAAAGTGCTAGAAAATCTAAGCAAATCAAAATCAAGGAAAGAAAACTACAGACCAGTAATCCCGATAAACTCAGATGCAAAAATCCTTAATGGATTATTAGCAAATCATATTCAATAATGTATTAAGTAGATTGTATATCATGAGCAAGTCAGTTTTATTTAGAGGTTTCAAGAATGGTTTAACATACATTAATCAATAAATTGAATTCATCCCTGAATTGAGGGGGGGGAATCCTTAATGATCTCAACAGATGAAGAGAAAGTCATTGAAAAACTCCAGCAGTCATTCATGTTAGAAACACTGAAGAAACTAGGAATTAAAGAAACTTGTCTCAACATAATAAAGACTGTCTATGAGAAAGCCAAAGCCAACATCATAGTAAATGGGTATTTACTTGAAAGTATTTTCTTTAAAATCTGAAACAACAGAGAGTGTCCCTCTCCCCACTCCTATTCAATATAGTACTAGAGATTCTAGCCAAGAATTA
Source organism: Marmota flaviventris (assembly GCF_047511675.1). Classification (NCBI taxonomy): domain Eukaryota; kingdom Metazoa; phylum Chordata; class Mammalia; order Rodentia; family Sciuridae; genus Marmota; species Marmota flaviventris. Next base: position 130,553,978 of record NC_092503.1, on the reverse strand, counting down.
GGCAAGGGAAAAATAACAAGGTTAAAAATAGTAAAAAGCAACATCTAGTCATCACTGTTTACAGATGATATATCCTATACTTAGAAGATCCAAAAGGCTCCACCATAATATTGCTAGATCTAATAAACAAATTCAGCAAAGTAGCAAATTATAAAATCATCATATGAAAATTAAGAGCTTTCCTATATACCAATAATGACTCTGCTTAGAAAGACACCAGGAAAAGAATCCCATTCACATCACCTAAAACAAAAATAAACAAAAAATGAATGAATACAATCAAAGAGGTAAAAACCCTCTATAATGAAGACTCTATAAAAATGAAGAAATTAAAAAAAAGACTATGAAAAGACTCCCATGTTCGTGGATAGGAAGAATTAATACTGTTACTATGGCCATACTACCAATATCAATATATAGCATCAGTGAAATTCCCATAAAAAAGTCAATGACATTCCTCACAGAACTAGATAAACTAGTCTTAACATTCATCTGGAAGAATAAAAGACCAGAACAAACAGAAAAATTCCAAGTAAAAAACAAACAAAAAAATAATAATGATGGAGGCATCATAATACCTGACAACTTCAATTTATACTGCAGATTGATAGTAACAACAATTGCAAGTCACTGGCATAAAAACAGAGAGACATACAGAAGACAAGGAGAAAAACCCACACATCTATAGTCACCTGATCCTTGACAAAGATGCCCAAAAATCTACATTGGAAAAGAGATAGCAGTTTTAACAAATGGTAATGGGAAAACTGATTATCCATAAGTAGAATGATGAGACAAGAACCTTATCTCTTACCCTAAATAGAAGTGAACAAAAAATGGACTACAGATCTAGGGATTAGACAAGAAATTATGCAATTCCTAGAAGAAAATGTAGGGTCAACACTCCAAAGTATAATTTCAGGCAATTTTTTTTCAATAGGATACGTAAAGCTCAGGAAATAACACCAAGAATTAGTAAATTGGATAAAAAAAAACAGTTTAATCAAGTTAAAATGTTTCTGAACAGCCAAGAAAACAATTAAGGATGAGAAGAAAGAACCTATAGAATTTGAGAAAATCTTTGCCAACTACTCTTCTGATGAAGAATTAACATCCAGAATATATAAAAAAAACTAAAAAAAAAAAAATTACCCAATCAATAAATGGGCAAATTATCTAAACAAATACTTCTTGAAAGAAAAAAATACAGATGATAAAAAAAAAATTAAACAAAATGTTCAAAATGTTTAGTAACTAAGGAAATGTAAATCATATCTATGCTAAGAGTTAATCTTAGCTGGAGGGGCAACATTAAAGAATATGAACTGTAATAAACACCGGAAAGCATGTGGAGAAAAAGCAACACTCCTACTCTATTGGTGGCATTGTAAATTAGTATGAACACTATGGAAATCAGTATGAAGGTTCCTCAAAAGAGTAGGAATATAACCTCCATTTGATTGAGCTATCCCACTCCTCAGTCTTCATCCTAAAGAATTAGAGTATTCATTGTATAGTGTCACATACATACCCATAGTTTTAGCCATACAATTCATAAGAGCCACATTATGAAGCCAGTAGAGATGTGCATCAATTAATAAATCGATAAAGAAAATGTGCATATGTACACAGCACAGGTTTATTTTGGCACAAAGAAGACAGAATTATGACACTGCAGGAAAATGAATGAAATTCATTAAAGAAACATCTTAAGAAAAATAAGCCAAACTCAAAGACAGACAAGTATCATATATTTCTCTCATAAGTGGAAGCTAGGGAGAAAAAGGAAAAGAGGTAGAAGGTGGATTTCATGAAAATAAAGAGAGACCAGTAGAGCAGATGAAAAGGACTGGGAGAGAGAGGAGGAAAGGGAAATGGGAAATTGTAGGGAATGATATTGGTCAAATTATGCTTTTAGAGTTGGCATGTACAAATATGAAACAATAAAGCCAACCATTATGTATAAGTATAATGTACCAATAAAACACATAAAAAATCTAATTAGAGAGATATCACACAGGGACCACGGAAAGGTGGTTCCTCCTGAGCAGAAGAGTCAATCAGTATGCATTAACAGTGTTCAGACATTTATAAATGTAACAGAATACTTAGAAAAATTGACCTGCAGAGCCAAGCTCACTTAGGACATACTGATGTCTTGGGTTATATGTTGCTCTCGTTATAATCAACTTCATATTATTATCTATAAAAAGAAAATACTGATATTAGCTACCATATAAGATTTTACAAAGAATAAACAGAATAATGCAGAAAAATAATAGAGCAAGGTCTACCATTTTATAAGATCTCAAAATTGGTACTATCATGAGTAGCAGCAAATATAGCAGTAGAAGTAGTAGGGAAAAGATGCCAAATGGATATGGTTAGATGAGACTCAAGAATGGGTATGGGAGAGAGCTTGTCAAGGAACACATCAGACCTGAAAGGATCACTTGAAACCCAATAGACTAGTCAGGAGGAGAACTCCCACTAAAGGGAGCAGATAAAGGAAGAGATTGAAACAGAGGTTGAAGAACCAGAGTGAGGAGCAAATTCCCAGCTGACATGCAAGAATGAGACCCCTCTATTATTTAGGTCTCCAAACACCAGACTGTAGGCAGTGTGGTGTAGACAACAGGACCACATTGCTGTCAACTCTCTCCTGGCTCATCCCCAGCTGATTGGCCCAAGGGGAACATCTAAATAGGAGCTGTCCATCTGTGGACCAGCTGGTTTTCCACTCAAAATACAGAACACTTCCTTTCTAGTGGGAATTTGAAGAGAATAAAGATTCTAACTCCCAGTAGAAAGGAAGTGTTCAAATACCAATAATTAGACTTATGAGGAATAATATGTAGCCAAAGAAAGGAGGGATTTCAACATTACCCCCACAACAGTCCTACTGCATTGGCCTTGGAGTGGGTCACAGGGACTCCTTAAGCAGAGACAGCTCCTGCAGCTGCGTGTTAGCAGCTCCTGTGGTAGTGTTAGCTGGGTTCCCCACATTGGCGTTGGTAGCCACGGTGTCTCCTGTTCCTGTGATGGTTCCTAGGGCATGGGCCTTAGTGACTCCTGCAGCTGCAGCGCTCCCCTGGGGGCATTGGGCTTGGCAACAGCTTCAGCGTTGATGGCTGTGGCGGCTTCTGAGACTCCAGTGGAAGCAGCAAGGCAGGTAGACCTTGACTCCTGCTCCAGTGGCTGCTCCAATGTTCTTGAAGCTTCACTGGAAGCGAAGGCTTCAGTACTAATGGTGGTTTGGAAATGGACACACACTATGGTTTAGCTCAGGTGCTCCAACCTCACCTCTGGTTTCCGCTGGGGGCTGGTAGCAGAGACCATTTATAAATTTGGACCAATAGTGTGGATACTTTTTCCAAACCCTTATTAGCATAAAAGTGAACCAATGGGATTGACGCAAGAAGTATATATACCAGTAGCTGCAGGCACTCCAGCACAAGGTGCTGTGGTTTCTTGCAGGCTGGACTTCATCCTTGGGATTGGGAACACCAGAAACCTACAAAAGAAGGTTGGTGGTGAGCTTCTGCCGTCTACTGAAATTTGGATGAGCAGAGCCTGCCATCAAGAGCCTTTTGGCTGCAGAGGCTTGCCACTTAAGAGGAACATACCCTCCACTACAAGGAAGAAAATCTTTCATCACAGGGACCATTTTTAGGAAGGTATGTGTGCTTATTCATATATATTAATACAAATGAGATTACATTTTCTTTATATATATTATTTTTACACATTATTTATTCAATATAAGAAATTGGTTTAAAAATTATACACAGGCAATACATGCTGTTACATACCTATAATCTCAGTTATTAGGAGGCTGAGGAAGAAGGGTTTCTAGTTCGAGTTTTCTTTTCATTTTAAATGACTAATAGAAAATCTGTTTCCAGGAATTGCCTGTTTTACATAAATTGTCAAATTTTAAGATCAAGAGTTACATTGTATTATATCATTTTCCAGGTATTATGTATGGGATCATTCAAGGTTTCTCTTCTTTAATTCCTGATAATTGACAATTTTTTCTCCCCTTTTAAATCAGTATGATTAGGAATTTATCAATTATAGGTTTTCTTTTAATATCCAGGTTCATATTGAATTTTCTTTACTCATTTTCTTTTATCTGTTTTACTGATTCTGAGTTTCATATTTGTTATATTGTGCCAGAGATTGAAAATTTTATTTTTTAATGTGAATGCTCAGGTTAATTATTTTAAAACTATATCCATTCTAATAGAAACATTTAATGCTACACATATTCCTGTCAACTTTATATAAATGCACTCTGTAGATTTTAATTACATCTTCAATATAGTCTTAAGTTTTTAAAATTTTTATTTGTATCTTTGATTCATGGATTACTGAGATTTATGACCTTTGATGGCCAAATATTAGGGATGTTATACATTATCTGTATTTTTTCGTGTGTGTGTGTGTGTGTGTGTGTGTGTGTGTGTGTGTACATGTTGCCCAGGAATGGGCGCAGTGCTTTAAGTATGCAATGTGAGTCCTATACCATTGGGCTGTTTACCCCAGCCCCATTATTACTGAACACATACTTTGTATGATATCAATAATGATATATTTTAACGTTTGTTTTACCTGTGTGTGGATTGTTAAATATTCTGTATGCATTTGAGAAGTGCCCTTGTAGTGGAATTTTGTTCTGTAAATGTCAATTAGTACAAGTTCTCTAATGATCTCATAAAGATCATTTATGAATTGTTGAATTTCTGTGATTTTTTTATTAATAGTTGAACTAGTGCTATTGGAATCTCCATCTTTGTCATTGGGTTTAAATATGTTGCTTATGAGTCTATCATTTTATATGTTCACATACTTCAAAACTTTTTGTGAGAACATGCAAATTTAGGATTGTAAAGACTTATGGAATTGTTCTTTTCATCAGGTAATGTGCCTTCTATCTCACATACTAGTTTTTATTTTGAGTTTGTTTTTTAAAAATCTTATTAGATCCACTTGAGCATTCTTTTGATGAGTGATTATATAATACAGATTTTCTTCCCATTGCTCAAAAGACAATACATGATTTTAGTTAAATGCCTGCCAATACCAAAATATCCTTAATGTAGGAGGTTTTATTTTGCCCTACAATATCATGGAAATATTTTATAGCTTTTTAATTTTGAATTCTGTAAATAAAATATTAGCATTTATGACTATGCTTATTAATACAGTGTGAATTACCTGTAGATGTAAATAATTTCAAATCTTAATCAAGCAAAATTTTTCTCCTGATGACCAATAATGCTGACATTAAATTTCCCTTTCTGAAATTTTCTGTTTGACATACACTGAAGCAAATGTGTCAGGAATAAAGAATGTTTTAAAATTAAGTGTTAAAATAAAAATTTATGATTTTTACACTTTTTTGTGAATGCCAACAATCTGCTATTTAAGTTGAATATAGTAGTAAAAATGATACTGGTGTATTTGTAAGCTAACACAATTTAAAAATAAATCAAAATATTATGCAAGAATATTGGAATTGGAAAGTCAGATAGATAAAAGGTGGCAGTCAAGTTTCTCACTGTTGGAGTGAAATTTTGTTCTATCTTTTCACTTTTTCTCTAAATCTTTGAAAATTTACCTGTGATGGTATACACACGCACTATTACATGCATTCAATGAAGAGAAAGGAGAGTTCTAGAATATACTTTATAGATAACCAAGAACAAAATTTTAACTGAGGAAAAAATAAACTTTAAAAGTAATAAAAATGTGAAAACTTGATTTTTGAAGGGAGAGAACTAACAAAATTTTTAAATGTATTTTTAGTTTTGATATACCATTATTTTTATTTATTCATTTATATGTGGTGCTGAGAATCGAACCCAGTGCCTCACAGATGCAAGGCAAGCACTCTACCACTGAGCCACAACCCCTGCTCCTAAGAAAAGTACCAAGGCTGGAAGAAGGCTTAGGGAGGAGAGCCATCATGGAGTTGCTTTTCACTTAGGGACACATGTTGACTTTGGAGCAAGGTATTTAAAAACAGAGAAAGCACTTTACTTTGGCAGCTATAGTTTAAAAAATCATTGCTAAGCTGTTGGTTGTGATCCAAATGGCTATAAGCTAAAGAAAGTGGGCAGACAGAAATTAATAGGCCCTTACAGAAGCTGTAATTAAGATTGTAATATTTTTTCCTTTGAAATCGGAGTGTTGTATTTTCAAAACCTAGAACTCCAAGTCAGAATGGCATAATAAAATATATATTTTTAAGGAAAATTGTGAACTAACTGTGTGTGCAATGATCCCTATACTTAGTACTCACAAGCTCCTGCATTCACATGTACATTCACACAGACAGGTACACACACAAAACAGAGAACAAAGACATGGAGGAGATAAAACATTATTGGAAAGCCTATATAACAAGTATAAAAAGAAGCAAGCCTATAGTTATTGTGTATTAAGACACATTTTATAGAGTTTTAAAAATATATTTAAAAAGTAAAATGTACATTTTTAGAATGATTGCAAAATTAAAACAATAAAAAAGCCTAAATTAAAATGCTGTATCTAGCCAAAAGGCAATTATAACATTTTGTGTTTCAGTGGTAAGGTTTTTCTTAAATTTAAATATCACTTAAGTCTGAATTAATGTACATGGGCTGGGGAGTAAGGCTAAGAGATGGAGAAGACAGAATAGTTCTGTTTAGGTTGTCTATATCCTCCTGACTCAATCTGGGTAGATCATATGACTTAAGAAATTTATCTATGCCTTCACTATCTTCTATTTTATTGGAGTATAAGGATTCAAAATAATTTCTAATTATCTTCTGTATTTCTGAAGTGTCTGTTGTGATATTGCCTTTTTCATCCCATATCCTAGTAAGTTGAGTTCTCTCTTTTCTTCTCTTCATTAGCATGACTAAGTGTCTGTCGATCTTATTTATTTTTTCAAAGAACCAACTTTTAGTTTTGTCAATTTTTTCAATTGTTTCTTTTGTTTCCATTTCATTAATTTCAGCTCTGATTTTAATTATTTCTTGCCTTCTACTTGTTTTGCTGTTGTTTTGCTCTTCTTTTTCTAGGATTTTGAGATGAAGTGTGAGATCATTGATTTGTTGGTTTTTCCTTTTTTTAAGGAATGAACTCCAGGCAATGAATTTTCCTCTTAGAACTGCTTTCAATGTGTTCCATAGATTCTGATATGTTGTATCTGTGTTTTCATTTATCTCTAAGATTTTTTAAATTTCCTCCTTGATGTCTTCTATAACCCATTGATCATTCAGTAACCTATTGTTCATTCTCCAATTGATGCATGATTTTTCCTTCCTTCTTTTATCGTTGATTTCCAGTTTCATTCCATTCTGATCAGATAAGATGCATGGTATTATCTCTACTCCTTTATAATGTCTAAGAGTTGCCCTGTGACATAATATATGATCTACTTTTGAGAAGGATCCATGTGCTGCTGAGAACAAAGTGTAAGTGCTTGATGTTGGGTGGTATATTCAATATATGTCAATTAAGTCTAGGTTATTAATTGTATTATTGAGTTCTATAGTTTCTTTATTCAACTTTTGTATGGAAGATCTGTCCAGTGGTGAGAGAGGTGTGTTGAAATCTCCCATAATTATTGTATGGTGGTCTATTAGACTCTGGAACTTGAGAAGAGTTTGTTTGATGAACATAGCTGCACCATTGTTTGGAGCATATATATTTATGATTGTTATGTCTTGTTGGTGTATGGTTCCCTTGAGCAGTATGTAGAGTCCCTCTTTATGCCTTTTGATTAACTTCGGCTTAAAATCTCTTTTATTTGATATGACTATGGGCACTCCTGCTTGTTTCCAAAGTCCATATGAGTGATATGATTTTTCCCAACCTTTCACCTTCAGTCTATGTATGTCTTTTCCTATCAAATGTGTCTCCTGTAGGCAGCATATAGTTGGATCTTTTTTTTTTTTTTTTGATCCAGTCTACTAGCCTGTGTCTCTTAATTGGTGAGTTTAAGCCATTAACATTTAGGGTTATTATTGAGATATGGATTGTTCTTCCAGCCATATTTGTTTATTTATGTTACTTAACATGGTTTGTTTTTCCTCTTTGATTATTTTTTTCCCTTCACTGTACTACCTCCCACTGTTGGTTTTCATTGTTATTTTCCATTTCCTCTTCCTGTAATATTTTGTGAAGGATTTTTTGAAGAGATGGTTTTCTAGCTGCAAATTCTTTTAGCTTTTGTTTATCATGGAAGGTTTTAATTTCATCTTCCATCCTGAAGCTTAATTTCACTGGATACACAATTCTTGGTTGGAACCCATTTTCTTTCAGCGTTTGAAATATGTTGTTCCAGGATCTTCTTTCTTTCAGAGTCTGGGTTGAAAGATCAGCTGTTATTCTGATTGGTTTACCCCTAAATGTAATCTGCTTCCTTTATCTTGAAGCTTCAAAAATTCTCTCCTTATTCTGTATGTTGGGAATCTTCATTATAATGTGTCTAGGTGTGGATCTCTTATGATTTTGCATGTTCGGCGTCCTGTAGGCTTCTAGGATTTGGGTTTCCGTCTCATTCTTCAAGTCTGGGAAGTTTCCTCCTATTATTTTGTTGAACAGATTGCTCATTCCTTTGGTTTGGACCTCTATACCTTCCTGTATCCCAGTGACTCTTAAGTTTGGTCTTTTTATGTTATCCCATTTTTCTTGGATGTTCTGCTCATGGTTTCTTAACAGTATTGCTGAGCTGTCTATGTTCTTTTCAAGTTGAAATACTTTGTCTTCATTATCTGATGTTCTGTCTTCTAAGTGTTCTACTCTGCTGGTAGTATTCTCATTTGAGTTTTTAATTTGGTTTATTGCTTCCTGCATTTCTAAGATTTCAGTTTGTTTTATATAACCTCTATCTCCCTGTATAATTGATCTTTTGCTTCTTGGATTTGTTTATGTAATTCATTGTCAAAGTGATCTTTCATTGTCTGATTTTGCTGTCTAATGTCTTCCTTTAGACTCCAGATCATCTGAAGCATGTATATCCTGAATTCTTTATCTGACATTCCATCTGCTGCAGATATTACCTCTTCTAAAGTTGAGTTGACCTGCATTGCTTGTGGTCCTTTCTTTCCTTGTCTTTTCATACTGCTCGCATTTCTTTCTGTGTGGTGAAACTATTGTGTTATTAAATTTCCCCTTATATATTTATATTGCTCTTGTATAGTTGCAAAGTCTCCCTTGCAGGGGTGGGCGGCAGCTGTGCTCCTCCTCCAATTGGGGTGATCTGTCTATCATGCCAGCGGGCCGCTGGGCCCCTTCTCCATGTCACGTGGTCAGCCTACCTTGCTGGAAACAGCTGGGCCCCTCCTCCAATAGGGGTGATCTGTCTATCATGCTGGTGGGCCGCTGGGTCTCTTCTCCAGGTTGCAGGTCTGCCTACCTTGCAGGCGTGGGTGACAGCTGTGCCCCTTCTCTAATTGGGGTGATCTTTCAACTAGACTGGCAGGCCTCTGGGCCCCTTCTCTGGGACACGTGGTTTGCTTATCTTGCGGGCAACAGCTGGGCCCTTCCTCCAATTGGAGTGATGTGTCTACCATGACGGCAGGCCGCTGGGCCTGTTCTGCTGGTCGGTAGCAGGTCTGCCTACCTTGCAGGTACAGGCAGTGGGTGGCGGCTCTGCTCTGCCCCTCCTCCAATTGGGGTGACATGTCTACCACACCGGTGGGCTTCTGGGCCTGTTCTGCCTGTCAGACACAGGTCTGCCTACCTTGCAGGCGCTGGTGGCAGGCAGTGGCTCTGCTCTGCCCCTCCTCCAATTGGGGTGATGTGTCTACCATGCCAGCAGGCCGCTGGGTCTGTTCTGCCAGTTGGTCTCAGGTCTGCTTACCTTCCAGGCATGGGCTGCGGCTCTGCCCCTCCTCCAATTGGGGTGATGTATCTACCACAGATGAAATAAATTAAAGGCATAAAAATAGGAAAAGAAGAACTTAAATTATCACTATTTGCAGTTGACATGATTCTATACCTAGCAGACCCAAAAGGGTCTACAAAGAAACTATTAGACCTAATAAATGAATTCAGCAAAGTGGCAGGATATAAAATCAACACACATAAATCAAAGGCATTCCTGTATATCAGTGACAAATCCTCTGAAAAGGAAATGAGGACAACCACTCCATTCACAATATCCTCAAAAAAAAAAAAATAATAATAATAAAATACTTGGGAATCAACTTAACAAATGAGGTGAAAGACTTACACAATGAAAACTCCAGAACCCTAAATAGAGAAATAGAAGAAGATCTTAGAAGATGGAAAAATATACCCTGTTCATGAATAGGCAGAACTAACATCATCAAAATGGCGATATTACCAAATGTTCTCTATAGGTTTAATGCAATGCCAATCAAAATCCCAATGACATTTCTTGTAGAAATAGATAAAGCAATCATGAAATTCATATGGAAAAATAAAAGACCCAGAATAGCAAAAGCATCTCTAAGCAGGAAGTGTGAATCAGGCGCCGTAGCGATACCAGACTTCAAACTATACTACAGAGCAATAGTAACAAAAACAGCATGGTACTGGTACCAAAACAGGCAGGTGGACCAATGGTACAGAATAGAGGACACAGAAATCAATCCACAATATTATAACTGTCTTATATTTGATAAAGTGGCTAAAAGCGTGCAATGGAGGAAGGATAGCATCTTCAACAAATGGTTTTGGGAAAACTGGAAATCCATATGCAACAAAATGAAACTGAATCCCTTTCTCTCGCCATGCACAAAAGTTAACTCAAAATGGATCAAGGAGCTTGATATCAAATCAGAGACATGGCATCTGATAGAAGAAAAAGTTGGCTACGATCTACATACTGTGGGGTCGGGCTCCAAATTCCTCAATAGGACACCCATAGCACAAAAGTTAATAACTAGAATCAACAAATGGGACTTACTCAAACTAGAAAGTTTTTTCTCAGCAAAAGAAACAATAAGAGATGTAAATAGGGAGCCTATATCCAGGGAACAAATCTTTACTCCTCACACTTCAGATAGAGCCCTAATATCCAGAGTATACAGAGAACTCAAAAAATTAAACAATAAGAAAACAAATAACCCAATCAACAAATGGGCCAAGGACTTGAACAGACACTTCTCAGAGGAGGACATACAATCAATCAACAAGTACATGGAAAAATGCTCACCATCTCTAGCAGTCAGAGAAATGCAAATCAAAACCACCCTAAGATACCATCTCACTCCAGTAAGATTGGCAGCCATTATGAAGTCAAACAACAACAAGTGCTGGCAAGGATGTGGGGAAAAGCGTACACTTGTACATTGCTGGTGGGACTGCAAATTGGTGCGGCCAATTTGGAAAGCAGTATGGAGATTTCTTGGAAAGCTGGGAATGGAACCACCGTTTGACCCAGCTATTCCCCTTCTTGGTCTATTCCCTAAAGACCTAAAAAGAGCATACTACAGTAACACTGCTACATCGATGTTCATAGCAGCACAATTCACAATAGCAAGACTGTGGAACCAACCTAGATGCCCCTCAATAGACAAATGGATAAAAAAAATGTGGCATTTATACACAATGGAGTATTACTCTGCATTAAAAAATGACAAAATCATAGAATTTGCAGGGAAATGGATGGCATTAGAGCAGATTATGCTAAGTGAAGCTAGCCAATCCCTAAAACAAACAAATTCCAAATGTCTTATTTGATATAAGGAGAGTAAATAAGAACAGAGTATGGAGGAAGAGCATGAGAAGAAGATTAACATTAAACAGGGATGAGAAGTGGGAGGGAAAGGGAGAGAGAAGGGAAAATGCATGGAAATGGAAGGAGACCCTCAGGGTTATACAAAATTACATACAAGAGGAAGTGAGGGGAAAGGGGAAAAAAACAAGGGGGGGAAATGAATTACAGTAGATGGGGTAGAGAGAAAAGAGGGGAGGGGAGGGGAGGGGAGGGGGGATAGTAGAGGATAGGGAAGGCAGCAGAATACAACAGACACTAGTCTGGCAATATGTAAATCAGTGGTTGTGTAACTGATGTGATTCTGCAATCTGTATACGGGGTAAAAATGGGAGTTCATAACCCACTTGAATCAAAATGTGAAATATGATATATCAAGAACCATGTAATGTTTTGAACAACCAAAAATAAAAATTACAAAAAAAGAATAGTTCACAGTTAATTAGAGTACTAAACCAAAGTTAGCAAAAAATAGACATTAAAAATGGCATGTTAATGACCGAGTGGATGAATAAACGAGGGAAAAATATATATATAGTAAATTGCCATTAATCATGTATTTGTTAAGCATTACTTTTTCTCCATTCAGTGAATAATCCCATCATATATAATGCTTTTCTTTTGTCACAATATTTTATTTAAATTGGGGCTTGGGATATTTCCCAGTTAAGGTGTGCCTACTTAACTTGCCTGAGTCCAGAGTTTGATCCCTAGTACTGAAAACAAAGGAAAAAAAATAACGTTGTTTAAAACAAATCAAAATCAAAAGCTACTATTGTTTGAGAGTGATTGTGAGCAATACATAATCAATAAATGCCTGAGATAGATTTAGAAAATGTCTGCCTTTATGTTTGTCATATGAACAGTATATCTAATCCTAATATTCTTTATATAGTCTCATTTTATGCCAGTACTTTGATTTTTATCAACAAATTTATGGAGCCCAAAGGAAAGGTATTGATCACTCCATTCATTAGATATAAAAATATTGCATAAATAAGCTACTCTCTCATAAATAAGAGAGTAGCTCAATTTTATACTTGAGAGTTTTAAAACTAATCATTAATATGTAAATGAAGTCAAAGTAAATCATTGAATTTATTATAGAAATGTTAATTTAGCCCATGAAGAAAAATTTTTACTAGTTGACATTATTTAAAACTAAATGTTGGAGTGAAATTCATGAATGATGAGTTTTAAACTAGACTTCATCTCCTAATGTGACATATTATTTTTCCCCTTATTCTGAATCAATAGGATATTGTGTCACTTCAATACAGTACTTAATTTGTGGTAAGCACTAATGTCATGTTTCAGTAAAGCTCATACTGAATATTTCCTGCATATTTCCTACTCCTGGTTCTTTTCCAAAGTATTCCATATGAAAACAAAGACAACAAAATGCTAGCATGTTTCCAAAAACTCCATTCTTCTGGCAGAAAGAAAAGATAAGTTGGTCTGATGATTTTTTTCTCTTCCTGTCAACAAGAGTTGAGTTTTCCTGCCTGAATATAAATCAGTGTATGAAATTAATGTTTCCTATTTAATTCTCTCTCTTTCAGGAAATGAAATGGGTTATTGAACTGGAAGCAAACTTACATTCTTCCTCTTATTTCTTCCCAATCTTTTAGGAAAACCTTCCTGCAATTCTATTTTGTATGGATGGGATCTACCATTGAATTGAGTCTTCATTTTGAGATTAGCATCAAACACTGCTTTAAGGTACTTAACTTGTTTTCAGGCAGTAACGTTAGCAATTCTCTACCAATTGTGGAAGACTCCACAAGTTCTAGGCAATTACTGCTGCTGTTTTATATACACTTAGTTACATGAATATCTTCTAATTTTACTGCAATGCCCTAAAAATATTTGAGTGTTTTAAAACCATTTTTTTTCCAGGGGAGAATCATTTCAGCACTGCAGAATAATAACTGCAAGGTGGTAGAACAAAGAATTGAGAAATGATATATAGTACTAAAAGAGAGCTTACAAATCAGTGTAATTCCCTTATCCTCAGAAGGTGAAATGAAATATCAAAGAACTTTTAAAAATTACAATGTGTTTCTGTATGATCTTCTTTGGATACAAAATCCTGAATTATGCTAATCTCTAGCCCCATTGGATTCTGTCTCTTCCTAGACAGACTTTTCATTGGTTTCTACCTTCATTCTTCATTCCACTTAACATTTAGGAGTACCTGTTCTGGGTCATTTACTGTTTTAGTCTTTGTGAATATAAAAGTGGGGAAAATTAAAATTATTATTATAATCTGGGGTTTATAATCTGGTAAGGAAGATGGTCTGTAACACAATGAATAAATTAATTGTATAAAAGAGGCAAATGAATCATGGAGTTAACAAAGCCCAGTTTTCAGGAAAATCTGCTGATAGCAATTTCTAAGATTTTAATACATTTTATTTAGTTACTGTGTTGTAGAATATACCTACCTCATCAAATTATTCCTCATGTATAATTAGAAATTTATGTCCTTTAACCAACAACTAACTAATTTTTCCATTCTGTATTTCCAGGCCTTAGGAAACACCATTCTATTCTCCTTCTGAAATCATATTTTTTTTTTTTTTACTTTTCACATGTAAATAAGATTGTGAATATGTCTTTCTGAGCAAGCCTTGCTTCACATCAGAAATGCTTTCCTGATCCATGGATGTTGTCACAAATGACAAGACTTGTGTAAAAACAAACAAACAAAAAGTCAAGTAGAAATATATTCTGTATATGTGCCTCATTTTCTTAATTTATTTTTCAATTGGTGGATAATTTGATTTTGTCCCTGTTTTGAGTATTTTGAATTATACTGCAGTAAACATGGAAATACACATTATCTTTTTAAAATATATGAGCTCTAGGTAGATAGGTAGGTAGGTAGATTCATTCGTTCATTCCATGGAGTATTGCTGGATCATATATGATCATGTGGATTATTTATTATTATTTTTACAAGGAGTCTTTATAGTGTTTTACATATGACTGTTCTTACATCCCAATCAATAGCATGTAAGAGTTCACTGTTTTCCATTTCCTCTCTGAAAATTGTTATCTTTTATCTTTGTTATAACAGTGTTTCTGATTGGATAGAGAGATATCTTGTAGTCTTTATTTTCATTTCTTTTATGATTAGAAATATTGATCATTTTTTCATAGAAAATTTTACATTTTTATTCCTTCTTTGGAGAAGCATCTCTTCAAATTCTTTGCCCTATTTTAAATAATTTGTTCTTATAAAATTGTGTTATTAGATTTTCTTATATACTTTATCTATTAGCACCTTATAAGACATATATTCTTCAGACATTCTCTTCTATTCTATAGGGTTTCTCTTTACGCTATCAGTTATTTTCATTCCAGAGCAGAAGCTTCTTAGTTTTATATGATCTCATTTGTCTACTTTTACATCTGTTTCCATGCACATAACTTAGTGATTTCAATGTCCTGAAGTGTTTCCCCTATGTTTTCTTCTAGTAGTATCATAGTTCTAGGTCTTGCCAAAAAAGTTATTGCCAAAACCAACATCATGGAAAATTTACACTGTGTTATCTTTTAGTAGTTTTATGTATCTTATTTAAAATTCTAAGCCATCATGAAATCTTTTGGTATATTGTGATAGACGAGGCCTAAATTCATTTGTCTCCATGTTGCTGTCTAATTGTCCCAACACCATTTATTGAAGAGACTGTTCTTTCCCCATTGTGTTTTTGGTACTTTTACTGAAAATCAAATGACAGTAAATAACGGGATGTATTTTGGGGCTTTCTGTTCCATTTATGTTCGTATCTGTTTTTAGGCCAGTACCATGCTGTTCTGGTTACTATATCACAGCAGTTCATTTTGAAGTCAGGCAGTATGATGCCTACAACTTTGTTCTATTTGTTAAAGACAGTTTAGGTTACTTGTGGTCACATTTCATATACATTTTAAGATTGAATTTTCTGAAAATTGTCATTTGACTTTTGGCAAATTGAATTGACTCTTTTTACAAAGGTTTTTTTTTTTTTTTTAATTGTAGGTGGATACAATACCCTTATTTTGTTTATTTTTTAGTGTATGATGCAAAGGATTGAAGTCAGTGCCTCACATGTGCTAGGCAAGCACTCTAACCACTGAGCCACAACCCTAGTCACTGCATTGACTCTTTAGAACACTTTGGGAAGTGTAGCTCTTTATAAATATTACCAGGTCTTATAATTCATGCCCACAGTATGTTTTCAATTTTTGTATCTTCTTATAATTACTTTCTAAATGTTTCAAACTTTTCAGTGCCCAGACATTTCACCACCTTGATTAATTTTATTGCTAATGACTATTATTATTTTGGTATTCTAAATTGGGTTGTTTTTTTTGATATTTTTCTGATACTTTTTATGATATAGAAATGCTATCAATTTTTAAATCCTACAGCTTTACTGAGTTTATTTAATATTTCTATCAGTTTTGTTGGTAAAGATTTGTGTTTTGTCTATACAAGATGATGTTTTCTGCCAAGAGAAAATTTGTCTTCTTCCTTCATTTTTGATGTAGGTCTCCTTTATTTCTTTCTCTTGAAATATTACTTGACTCAGATTTATTGCAATTAAATAGAAGTGGTGAGAGTGGATATATTTTATATTGTTTCTAACCTTAGAAAAATTCAATCCCCCCAACTTAAAATTTGATGTTTGCTCTGGATTTTTTATATGGCTTTTATTGTGCAGAGATGCTCTTATTTTACACTTATTATATCAACTTTTCTAAAGAAATTATGTTGAATCTTGTTTAATTCTTTTTCTGTGTTTATCAACATATGATTGCACCGGTGTGTCAGTCATTCTTTTAACCATATATATTACATTTTTTGATTTGCATATGTTGATCCCTTCTTGTATCCCTGGGGAAAATCCCATGTGATCATGGAGAATGATTCCATTATTATGGTGTCTAATTTGGTTTCCTAATATCTTGTTAAAATTTTTTTGTCTATGTTTGGGAGGGATATTGAACTTTAATTTTTATTTCTGGTTTTGTCATTGTCTTTGGCATCAGGGTAATGCTGGCTTCTTCAAATGAGTTTTGAAATCTTTCATTTTATTCAGTTATTGAAAGAGTTTGCAATCATTAATTTTTTTTTCTTCCTGGAGTGTTTATTAGAGGTGATCAATGGCTGTAATAACTTGGAATTTTTTGATGGGACAAAAATATCTATGACTAAAGCATTTTTCTCACTAATTATTGACTTACTCATGTTTTTATTTATTTATAAAATCAATTTTGTTAGATTACATGTGTTAGGGCATTTATCAACTTCTTCTTTGTTTTCTAGTTAGTTTGTGTATAATATTCATAATAGTATGTTTTGATTCTTTTTTTTATGTCTGAAGTATGTTCTGATTCTTTTTTATGTCTGTAATATTGGTTGTAAAGTCTCCCTATTCCCTTATAATTTTATTTATTTATGCCCTTTCTTTTGTATTTTTTGCCAACCTCTGTCAATTTTTACAAAATAATTTCAATTTCATTTACATTGTTATTTTTTCTAGATTTTATCATTAATTTCTACTCTGATATTAGTCAATTTCTTTTGAATACTTCCTTGGAGTATACCACTAGGTTATTTGGGGGTTTCCTTTTTTTCTTTGTTATAAGGGATTGAACTTAGGGACATTTAGCTACTGAGTGACATCCCCAATCCCTTTTCAATTTTTATTTTGAATCAAAGTATCACTAAGTTGCATAAGGATGTCTTTGAACATGTGATACTCCTGCCTCAGCCTCCTACATAATATTTTCTTTAAATTTTATGACCAACTTGAATAGTAATGGAGGAGGAGGAAAGCAGGATACCTAGTATAATAATTAACTTTTTCATGTTTTTCAGTTACTTTCCACATGCTATTAAACATCAGATTTGCCTTTGTATCAAGAAACTTTTTAGAGAAAAAATATATCAAAATCTAAATTACAAGCATAAATAGAGTCCCCCAATGAGTAGCTCTGTGGTATGAAAAGGTGGGGAAACAGCCCAATGAGCATCACCGCAGAGGAGCCAATCAGCTGGATTTTTGCTGGGGCCACTGTGAGCCAATCAGCTGGAAGTTTGCTAGGGCCGCTTCGGCTGTGGCTCTCAACATCTCCCCCACTCTGTTTAATTAAACAACAAGCATGTTGTTTAGGGACTGTGCCTCCCTTAGGTTGTCCAATACTACATATGGTCCTTAACTGTCATCAGATGAGCTGACCTCAAGGCATCAGCCTCCTGTCTTAGGTTGGTACCATTGCAATTGTATCTTACCCGTCATTGACTACCGGTCCAGCATACAGCCACACCTGTGGATAGGCTTTTGTACCAGTGGGGGGGTGAGGTTCTTTGCCTCACCTCTGTTGGCCCTCAATTTTAGCTAAACAACCATCACAAGCAGAAGGGAGGAGGATACACCAAGCCAATTGACGGCTCCTTTTGGAAAAATTGTACCACCGATGACACCATCAGCAAAAAAACCCCAGCACTACCACAAGTCGCTGCACCAACAGATAGTTCACAATGCATACAAGTGATACATACTCGAGGCAAGTTCTGCAAGCAGTTCAGTGATAGCTATTGCAGAAGCTGTAGTTTGGTTTTATATTTGTCTTCACCAGCACTGGGATGAAGATAGGAATTCTGGCAATGATGGCTAAAGAAAAAATTTGTAACATTCCAGCAGGCACTAAAAGAAAACAATTTTCTGAACAATTTACATTATCCTGAACAGAATTATTAAATATAATGAAAAGGAAAGGTGAAAGTAAACAAACAGATCTGTTAACCTCCTTTTTTTCCACATATTAAATTAAACCATTTAACTCACATGAATAAGAAAAAAAATATGTGGATCCATTTTTTCATGAGCGCTCATCATACATGATATATGGACAAACCACAAACAAACATACAACACAAAACAGAAGTGTGCACACATAACAAAATACATACAACAAATAACATAATAGTAAAGTCCTTATAACATTTTACGGGTGAAATCCGTATTTCAATGTTTAAAAACTCCATAGTCAAAAAATAGAACTGATCAGCAAAACATTAACCTAGGTCTTTATGAGCTAAAAAATCAAAATGGAACTTCATGATGTGGGAAAGGGCAATAATAAAATAGATATGGAAAAAAGCATCCTGGTTTTATTAGCCTTCAGGTGTGGTAGAATCACTGTCACAGATGTAAGGATAGCCATACGGGAGTTCTAGATATCAGCTGTTACGGATTTGAGCCAACTCATCTTCTTTTTGGTCTATAGAAATTGCTTTATTTAGTCTCTCTGGAATCCAAATCGGCTGCTGTTCTTCCTGTGGAAACACACAAACAGAGCCGAGACTCCAGACAATCAATGGGTCAGGACCTTTCCATTGTCCTGTTAGAATATCCCTCCAAAGTACCTTGGGCTTATCACATTTTTGGACACATATGCCTTTCCACAGCACTAAGACCTGATGAATGCAAATTTTAAAAGTTTAAAGTAAAAAGGATTATTTTAAGTTTATGTTTGGGGGACATATATCCCTTCCCAATTTCCTCTTTTTACTTTAATAAGTACATTCTAATAGTTTAATGAGCTCTTTCAACTATGCCTTGTCCCTGTGGATTGTATGGAATTCCTGTTATATGAGTAATGCCAAATGATGAGCAAAATTGTTTAAAAGAGGTAGAAGTATAACCAGGGGCATTTTCTGTTTTTAACTGTTTTGTAATGCCCACAGTGGCAAAATTTTGTAAGGAATGAGCAATAACATCTTTAGTTTTTTCTCTGGGCATGAAGGGAGCCCATCAAAAATCCGGAAGAAGTATCAACTGTAAATGTTAATTTTCCAAATTCTGGCAAGTGTGTGATGTCCATCTGCCAAATATGGTTAGGTATCATTCCTCTAGTATTGACTCCAAGATTAACTTGTGGTAAAAAAAGTGACACAATTTGACATCGTTTTATTATTTGTCTAGCTTGTGCCTTAGTTATTTTAAAACACTTTTTAAAAGTATTAGCACTGACATGGAACCTTTTATGAAAATTTGTAGCTTCTTGCAGTGTAGGGAACATATGTATGTCATGTGTAGTTTTATCTGCTAAATCATTGCCCAAACTAAGGGCTCTAGGCAATCCTGTATGTGCTCTTATATAGCCTATAAAGAATGGATCTTTTCTGTCCCAGATTAGACAGAAAACAGTAGAGGAAGGGGAAAACAAAGAGAAAACAGTAGAGGAAGGGGTAATCCTACCGGCATCTTCAAGGGATATTTTCACATTAACTATATACTGACTATCAGAAAATAAATTAAATACAGAATCTTTAAACATCACAAAGTCTTGTAATACTGCAGTAAGCTCTACCTTTTGAGCCAATTGTTTGGGTACTAAAAATGTAAAAGTTTGATCAGGGGTAACTACTGCTGCTGTACTATTATTTGACCCATCAGTGAATATATTTGGAGAATTCATGATAGGTGTTTTCTTGTCATTTTGGGTAAAATTACAGGAGTAATTAGGGTTAGGGTTGGAGTTATGGTAATGGATAGATTTAGAGCTGTGGTTTGGGCAATGGTTAGAGTTGAAATTAGGGTTAATGTTAGGGTTAGGGATAGAGCTATGTTAATGTTTAGGGTTAGGATTAGGGCTCAGTTTAGAGGTAGTGTTAGGGTTAGAGTTACTTTATTCAAATTTCTTTGATACAATCCAGGATTCATCTTTAACTAACCTTACTCTGTTTCCCAGGTTTAGGCCTTTTGGTTCAACTGTTTGGTGTCCAGAACACTTAATATCTTCATTTTACTTCATTTTCACCTATATGAGTAAATGTAAATGGACCTGGAAATCAAACAGGGTTTATGCTAGCTGCTTGAAACTGCACACAAAGCCTCAATTCTTTGTGGAGACACTCTGGTATATTCCTTGTGAATGTAGGCCTAAGGTGATTTCATGCAAAAACATTTTTATCTAAGAGCCCTTTAGGAGAAAGCAGGGAATATGCATGCACTGAAATTCCTGACATAATTATTTGGTCAGATTTGTTTGATATTGAGTAGGATTCATTAATTAACTTGCACAAAAAGCTCTCCAAGTGTGGGACTTCTAGTATCAATGGTTCTCTTATCATGTTAGGGTTAGTGTTAGGTTTAGGGTTAGGGCTAGAGTTAGATGTAGTGTTTGGGTGAGAGCAAGTTTTATACAAATTTTCTTGATACTTGGAAGGAGTCATCTTTTACCTAGACTTAATATGCTCCTTAGGTTTGGGACTTCTTATTTCAATGGTTCACTAACAGGGACACTCTGTATTTCAAGGTTTCACTTCATATTGACCTATATAGATAAATGAAAATGGAGGTTGAAATCAAACCGGGTTGGTGCTAGCTGCTTGAAACTTCAAACACTGAATCAGTTCTCTGTGTGAACTCTCTGGTTTGTCCTTGTAAAAGTAGCCCTAAGATGAAAATGGCAAAAACAACTTTACCTGAGAGCCCTTTAGAGGAAAACAGAGAAATCTGCATGAACTAAAATACCACCTCAATTATTTGGTCATATTTCTTTCATACTGCATAGGATTCATCTGATATCTTAGCCCACTAGGCTCCCCAAGTTTGGGACTTCTAGGATCATCAGTTTTTCAAATAGGATAGGGTTCATTTTAAGGTTAGTGTTAGGGATAGTGTTAGAGCTAGTATTAGGATGAGAGTTACTTTTTTTCAAAATTCTTTGATACAGGGCAGGATTAATTTTTTTTTCCTATTCTTACTATACTCCACATGTTTGGGCCTCCTAGGTTCAATGGTTCACTGTAAAGAACAGTTTGTATTTTAAAGTTTCAGTTCATTTTGTCCTATACAGGTAAATGGAAATGGAGCTGAAAATCAAATATCATTGGTGCTAGCTGCTTGAAAATTCACACTCCATCCATTCTTTATGAGCAATCTGTGGTTTGTTCTTGTGACAGTAGGCCTAAGCTGAAGCATGTAAAAACAACTTTATCCAAGAGTCTTTTAGGAAATAACAGGGAAATATGCATGTACTGATATACTCCATCAAATTTCTGGACAGATTTCTTTGATACTGCACAGCATTTATCCCTTAGCTTTCCCCACTAGGCTGCCATGTTTGGAAATTCTACAGTCAAAGGTTTCATAAAAATGTTAGGGTTAGGGGAAGAGCTAGGGTTAGAGCCAGTGTTATGGTTACAGTTAGTTTTATTCAAAATTCTTTGGTACTTGGCAGGATTTATCTTTTAGCTAGATTTACTCTGTTCCCCAGGTTTAGGCCTTCTCTGTTCACAGGTTCGCTGTCAGTAACATTTTGTATTTTAAGATTTCACTTCATTTTGACCTATATGGGAAAGTTAATGGAGTTGAAAATCAAACAGGGTTTGTGCTAGCTGCTTGAAACTTCACTCACTCCATCAGTTCTCTCTAGGAACTCTGGTATGTTCCTTGTAAAAGTAGGCCTATGCTTAAGCATGCAAAAACAACTAAATCTGAGAGTCCTTTAGGAGAAAATAGGAAAATATGCATGTACTGAAATAACTCCCATAATTATTTGGTCAGATTTGTTTGATGTTGCATAGGATTCATCACTTAGCTTGCCCCACAAGGCTCCCCAAGTGTGGGAATTCTAGGAACAATGGTTCTCTAATCAGGTTAGGGTTAATGTTACATTTAGGGTTATGGCTAGGGCTAGGGTTAGAGGTAATGTTAGGGTGAGAGTTAGTTTTGTTCAAATTTCTTTGATACTGGGCAGGAATCATCTTTTATCCAGCCTTAGTATGCTCACAAGGTATGTTCTTCTTAATTCTATGGTCCACTATCATGAACACTTTGTATTTTAAGGTTTCACTTCATTTTAACACCAATGGGTAAATGGAAATGGATGTGGAAATCAAACAGGCATCCCTTCCCCTAAATCTAACGCTAAACCTAACCATAAACATAGACCTAATCCTAGGCCTAAGCCTAACACTAACCCTAGACCTATTCCTAGCCCTAATTTAGCCTTAACCCAAACTCTAGCCCTAAGACTAACTCTAACTCTTGCCATAGCCCTATTCCCAGTTCTAACCCTATCCTTTACCATAAGGCAAACACTAGCCCTAATCTTAGCTCTAACACTAGCAATAGCACAAACCCTAGAATTAACCATAACTCTAAATCTACTCCTAAGCCTAAACTCACCCTATCAGTAGCAATAGCACTAACACTAATGATAAAACTACCCTTAACTTTAGCTTTAGTCCTAAAACAAAACTGAGCCATAGGACTAACCCTAACCCTTAACCTAAACTAAATCCTAACCCTACATCTAGCCCTAAGCCTACCCCTAATTTGAGTCCTACCCCTAACCATAAAACAAACTGTGACCCTGAATCTGACCCTAACACTAACCCTACTTAAAACATCACCCTAAACCTAAACCTAGTCCTAAAACTAAACTTAGTCCTAAATGAAAACCTAAAACTAGCCTTAAACGTAACCTTAGTTCTTACATTAGCCATATCACTAAGAAGAGCCCTAACTTAACCCAAAATCTAGCCCTAATCCAAGACCCAACCCTAGCTTTAACCCTAACTTGAACCCTAAGCCTAGCTCTAACCCTTACCCTAACCCTAACCTAACTCTAATCCTTGCACTAAAACTAAACATAACCCTACCCCTAGTCCTGATTGTAACCATAAACCTAGCCCTAACCCTAGCTCTAACCCATCCATTACCGAAACCATAACAATAACCCTAATGCTAATCCTCAGGCTGATCCTAGCACTATCCCTAAACCTAACCTATAAATTATCCTAAACATAACCTGAACCCTAACCCTAAAAATATTGTTATCCTAAATGTACCCTTAATCCTAATGCTAACTAGAGCCCTAATCCTACCACTAAATCTAACCCTTTCCCTAATCCTAACCCTAATGCAAACCCTAATCCTAATCCTAACCCTAACCCTAAACCTAAACCTAACATTAAACTTCACACTAACCCTAACCCTACCCTAACCCTAACACTAACCCTAACCCTCACCCTAACATAAACCCTAACCTGAACACTAACACTAACACTAACCTTAACCCTTAAACTAACTCTATCTGTAACCCTAACCCTAACCCTAACACTTAACCTAATCCTAAACCTAATCTTAACCGTAACCCTAACACAAAACCTACAACTAACCTGAACCCTAAAACTAACCCTAACACTAACCATGACCCTATTTTAAAATTAACACTGACCCTAACACTAATCCTAACTCTAACCCTAACACCAACCCTAACCCTATCACTAGGACTAACCCTAAAAATAATCCTAAAAGTATCACTAACACTCACCCTAAAACAAACCCGAACACTAACACAAACCTTAACCCTAACACTAACCAAAGAGTAACACTAACCCTAATGTTAAAAATAAACATAAACTTAACACTAACCCTAACACTAACCCTTAACTAACACTAACCCTATTCCTAATCCTAACACTAACACTAATCCTAAACCTAACACTAACCCTAAGCCTAACACTAACCCTAAACCTATCCCTAATCCTAATACTATCTTTAACCGTAACCCTAACACTAACCCAAAAGCTAAAACTAACCCTAACCCTAAACCTAACTCTAATCTTAACCTTAACACTCACCTAATCCTAACCTTAACATGACCCTAACCCTAACACTAACCATAACCCTATACCTAACCCTAAACCTAACCCTAACATAACTCTAACCCTAAACATAACCCTAACCCTAGCACTAACCCTAAACCTAAACCTAACCCTAATCCGAACTATAACCCTAAACCTAATACTAAATCTAACCCTAAAAAATCCAAACACTAAGCCTAAAACACACCCTATCCTAACCCTAACCCTAACACTAACCCTAACCTAACCCTAAACCTAACCCAAATATTAACACTAAACCTAAACTTAAACCTAAACCTAACTTTAACCCTAAACCTTAGCCTAAACCTAACCCTAACCCGAGCCCTAACCCTAAAGCTAACAATAATCCTAACACTAACACTAACACTAACCCTAACTCTAACCCTTAAACTTACACTACACTTAACCCTAGCCCTAATGTTAACCCTAACACTAATTCTAAACCTAACACTAACACTAACCCTAATACTAAGTCTAACCCTAACCCTAACCCAACACCTCACTGAAACCCTAACCCTAAACTGAACACAAACCCTAACAGAAATCATAACCGTAAACCTAACCCAACCCTAACCCTAACCCTTACCAAACCCTAATATTAAACCTAACAATAACCATAAAACTAAACCTAAAACTAAACCTAACCCTAACACTAAGCCTAACCTTAACCCTAACTGAAACACTAACACTAATCCTAACCATAACTCCAACCCTAAACGTATCACTAAACATAGCACTATACCTAACACTAACCATAACTCTAACACTAACACTAACCCTTACACTAAACCTAACCCTAACCAAAATGTTAACACTAATACTAGCAGGAACCCTAACCCTAATCCTATCACTAATCCTATCCCTAAGCCTATTACTAACACAAATCCTAACCCAAAACCTAACACTAACACTAACACAAAACTTAATCTTGACCCTAACCCTAACAATAACCCAAATTGTAACCTTAACACGAAACCTAATCCAAACCCTAAACCTAACCATATCACTAACCTAATCCTAACCCTAAACCTACACTAACTATAAACCTAAGACTAACCCTAACCCTAAACCTAACTATAAACTAACTCTAACCCTAAACCTAACTATAACCCTAACACTAACAGTAATCCTAACCCTAACACTAACCCTG
Source organism: Marmota flaviventris (assembly GCF_047511675.1). Taxonomy (NCBI): domain Eukaryota; kingdom Metazoa; phylum Chordata; class Mammalia; order Rodentia; family Sciuridae; genus Marmota; species Marmota flaviventris. The sequence goes on along the minus strand of NC_092503.1, from coordinate 130,528,409 downwards.
TCACTAAACCTAATCCTAACCCTAAACCTAACACTAATCCTAACCTTAACACTCACACTAACATTAACTTTAAACCTAACCCTAAAGCTAACATTAAACTAAACCCTAAACTTAACACTAACCCTAACCACGAACCCTAACCCTAACCCTAACCCTAACCATAACCATAACCATAACTCTAACCTTAACTTTAACCCTAACACAAACCTTAACCAAAACCATAACCCTAACAATAAAATAACCCTAACCCTAACCTAACCCTAACCCTAACACTAACACTAACCATAATCTGAACCCTAACCCTATCACTAACCCTAAGCCTAACCCTAAACCTAAACCTAACACTAACGCTAACCCTAACCTTAACCCTAACCCTAACACTAAATTAACTCTATCACTAACCCTAAATGAAACACTACCCATAATCTTAACCATAAGATTAACCCAAACCCTAATCCTAACACTAAACTAACCCTAATCTTAACCGAAATCCCAACCCTAACCCTGACTGTAACACAAACCCTAACCCTAACACTAACACTAACCATAGCCCTAACCCTAACTTTAACTCTTAAACTAAACATAAGCCTAACCAGAACCCTAACCCTAACCTTTACCCTAACACTAAAGCTTAGCCTAAATGTAACCCTAAACATAATCCTAAATGTATCACAAACCCTACCCCTAAACCTAACCTGAACACTAACCCTAACCCTAACTCTAACCGCAAACTTAACCCTAATCCAAAATCTTACCCTAAACCTAATACTAACACTAACCCAAACACAAACCCTAACACTAAGCCTGAAACTAACCCTAACTTAACCCTAACACTAACCCTAACACTAACCCTAAACCTAACACTAACAGTAAACCTAAATTTACACCTAAACCTAACCCTAACACTAAACCTTACCCTAACACTAACCTGAGCACAAACTCTAACCCTAATACTAACCCTAAGTGTAACACTAAACTGAAATCTAACCCTAACCCTAACACTAAACCTAACACAAAACCTATCCCAAATTTAACACTATCCCTAACCCTAACCCTAACACTAACCCTAACACTAAACATAACCCTAAACCTAAACACTAACACTAACCCTAAACCTAACATTAATGCTAACCGTAACATTAACCCTAAACCTAAGCCTAATACTAAGTCTTAATATTTCCCTAACCCTAACACTATATCCATAACCCTAACCCTAACTTTAACCCAAACACTAAAACTAACCCTAACCCTAACACTCACCTTAACCCTAACCCTAACCCTAACACTAACCTTAACCTTATACCTAACCCTAACACTAACCCTAAACCTAACATTTACCATAACTCTAACCCTAACCCTAACCTTATCACTAAACCTAAACCTAACCCTAACACTAACACTAACCCTAACCCCAAACTTAACTCTAATATGAAAGCTTACCCTAAACCTAATACTACCCCTAACCCAAACACAAATCCTAACACTAAGCCTAAAACTAACCCTAACCTAATTCTGACACTAATGCTCACCTTAACATTAACACAAACCCTAACATTAAACCTAAACATAAACCTACACCTAACCCTAAACCTAAACCTAAACCTTACCCTAACCCTAAACCTAACCCGAGCACTAACCCTAACCCTAACCATAACCATAACACTAACCCTAAAACTAACCCTAACACTCACACTAATCTTAAAACTTACCCTAAACCTAATTCTATTTCTAATGGTAACCCTAACACTAATTCTAAACCTAACCCTAACTCTAACTCTAATACTAAGTCTAACTCTAACCCTAAACCTAAACCTAACCATAACCCTTACCCTAACCCTAATCCTAACAAAAACTCTAACCCATATCATAACCTTAAACATAACCCAACCCTAACACTAACCCTTACCTAACCCAAACCCTAACCCTAACACTAACCATAAAACTAATCCTGACCCTAACACTAACCGTAACCTTAACAATAACTCTAAACTTATCACTAAACATAATCCTAACTCTAACCCTAACACTATCCCTATACCTACCCCTAAAAATAACACTAAACATAACCCTAAAAGTAATGCTTACACTAACACTAAACCTATCACTAAACCTAAGCTTAATACTAACACTAACCCTATACTTAACACGAATCCTAACACTAATCCTAACACTAACACTAAACCTAATCCTAATCCTAACCCGAAACCTAACACTAACCCAAACTGTAACCCTAACACAAAAACTAAACCAAACCCTAATCCTAATTCTTTCACTAATCTAACCCTAACCCCAAATCTACATTAACCCTAACCCTTAGACTAACCCTAACCCTAAAACTAACCATAACCCTAAGAGTGACACTCATCTTAACCCTAACACTAAACCTGTCAAATAAACCCAAACTTAAACCTAAACTTAATTCTAACCCTAACCCTAACACTAACACTAACATTAACCCTAACCCTAACCCTAAATGAAACACTAAACCTAACCATAAGAGTGACACTAACCCAAACCCTAAACCTAACACTAAACTAAACCATAATCTTAACTCTAAAACTAACCCTAACCAGAAACCTAAAAATAAACCTAACCCTTACGTAACACTAAACCTAACCATAACCATAACCCTAACCATAACCATAACACTAACCCTAACCCTAAACATAACCTTAACACAAACCCTAATGCTAAACCTTACCCTAAACATAACACTACCCCTAAACTTAACACGAAACCTATCGCTAACACTAAACCTAATCCTAAACTTAATCCTATCTTTAAAACGATCCTGAACCCTAACCGTACCATAACCCTAATCCTAACCCAAACCCTAACCCTAACCTTAAACCTAAACATAACACTAAACCTAAACATAACCCTAACCCGAACCCTAACCCTAACCATAAATTTAACAGAAAACCTAACCCTTACCTTAACCCTAAAACTAACCATAACCCTAAAACTAACACAAATACTAACCCTAAACTTAATGCTAACCCTAACACTAAACCTAACCCTATCCCTAACATTAACCCTAACCCTAACACTAACACTAACTCTAAACCTAACCCTAATCCTAACCGTAACCCTAAGCTTATCCCTAACCTAAACACAAAACTTAACCCTAATCCTAACATTAACTCTAAGAAAACCCTAACCCTATCCCTAAACCTAACACTAACACTAAAACTAACCCTAAACCTAAATCTAAACCTAAACCTAACACTAACCATAACCCTGACACAAAACCTAACGCTCACCTTAATGCTAACCCTAACATAACACTAACCCTAAACCTAATGTAAACCTTACCCTAACACTATCCCTAAAATTAACCTTAACCTAAATCTAATGATAACCCTAACAATAAACTTAACCAGAAACCTAACCCTAAATCCAAACCTAAAACAAATCTTAACCCTTACCCTAACCCAAACCTAACCCTAATCCTAAACCGAACCCTAACTTGAATCCTAACCATACTCACAATCCTAGCTCTAACCGAACCCTCACTCTAACACAAACCCTAAAATGATCCCTAATACTAACCTTAGCCCTAAACTTATCCATAAACCTAAAACTACCCCTAAACCTAACCCTAAAACTAACATTAACTCTATCTCTAACCCTAACTGTAACCCTAACTCTTACTCTAACCCTAACCCTAACTGTAAGCCTAACACAAACCCTAGCCCTAAAACAAACCCTAACAGTAAACTTAACCCTATTCCTAACACTAACCCTAACCCTAAACCTAAACCTAAAACTATCACTAACAATAAACCAAACCCAAATATGAACCCTAATTCTAAACCTAACCATAACCCTAATATGAACCCTAACTTTAACCCTAACCCTAACCCTAACACTAACACTAACACTAACCCTAAACCTAATCCTAACCCTAACACTAAACCTAACCCTAACCCTAATCATAAAACTAACCCTAACCCAGACACAAACCCTAACCCATACCATTACACTAACCCTAACCTAACCATAATGCTAACCCTTACCTAAACATAACCCTAATCCTACCCTTAAAAATAGCCCTAACACTAACCCTAATCCTAACACTAACACAATCCCTAAATCTAACAATTTCACTAGGCCCAACACTGACCCAAACCGTAACCCTAACCATAAGCCTAAACCTAAACCTAACCCTAACCTTAAACTTAATACTAACCCTAAACCTTACCCTAACTCTAACCCTAACCCTAACCCTAACCCTAACCCTGACTCTACCCGAACCCTCACTGTAACACACAACCTAACACTAACCCTAAATCTAACCCTAACCGTAACCCTAACCCTAACCCTAACCCTAACCTTATCCCTAAACCTAAAACTAACCCTGTACCTAACCCTAACACTAACTGTATCTGTAACACTAACCCTAACCTTAACACTTACACTTACCTAACCCTAACCCTAACCTTAACCCTAGCACGAACTCTAACCCTAAGCCTAACACAAATTTTTTTTGGGTGGATTACTTTGATACTGTACAGGATTCATCCTTAATCTAGCCTTAGTAGGTACCCAAGTTTGGGCGTTTAAGGTACAATGGTTCATTTTCAGGAACAATTGGAATTTTTAGTTTTCACTTCATTATGGCCTATAGGTGTGAATGGAAATGGAGCTGGAAATCAAACAGGGTTAGTGCTAGCTGCTTGAAATTTCACACAATCTGTTCTCTGTGGGCACTCTCTGGTTTCTTCCTAGTGAAAGTATTCCAAAGCTGAGACATGCAAAAGACATTATCCAAGAGCACTTTAGGAGAAAACAGGGAAATAAGCATGTACTGAACTACCACCCCCAATTATTTGGTAAGATTTTTTACACTGGGCAGGATTTATCTGTTAGCTTGCCCTACTAGGCTCCCCCATGTTTGGGAATTCTATGATCAAATGTTCTCTATACAGATTAGGGTTAGCGTTAGGGTTATGGTTAGCTCTATGGTTAGAGCTAGTGTTAGGATTAGAGTTAGTGTTGTTCAAATTTCTTTGATACTTGGCAGAATTCATCTTTAACTAGCCTTACTATGTTCAGTTCAATGATTTCTATTTTAAGGTTTCACTTCATTTTGACCTATATGGGTAAATGGATTTGGATCTAGAAATCAAACAGGGCTGGTGTTAGTTGCTTCAAACTTCACACACTCAATCAGTTCTCTGTGGGCACTCTCTGGTTTGTTCCTTATAAATGTAGCCCAAAGCCGAAGCATGCAAAGCAAGTTTATCTGAGAGCACATTGGGAGAAAACCGGGGAAATATGAATATACTGAAATACCTCCCCCAATTATTTGGTTATATTTCTTTGATACTGTGCAGCATTCATTTGCTAGCTTTCCCCACCACGATCCCCAATTTTGGGACTTCTATGATCATAGAATCTCTAAAGAGCTTAGAGTTAGAGATAGGGATAGAGTCAGATCTAGCATTAGAGATACGGTTAGATTTGTTCAAATTTATTTGATAGTGGGTAGTATTCATCTTTTCCTTACCCTTCTTATGTACACCATGTTTGGACCTTCTCAATTCAATTGTTCACTCTCAAAAACAGTGTATAGTTTAAGGGTTCACTTCATTTTGACCTCTATGGGTAAATGAAAATGGAGCTCAAAATCAAACAGCGTTGGTGCTAGCTGTTTGAAACTTCACATACTCCATCAATTCTCTGTAGTTACTCTCTGATTTCTTCCTTGTAAAATTATCCCAAAGCTGAAGCATGCAAAAACAACTTTATCCAACTGCACTTTATGAGACAACAGGAAAATAATCATGTACTGAACTACCTCCTTGAATCATTTGGTCAGATTTCTTTGATACTACACAGGATTCATTTTTTTAGCTTGACCCACTAATCTCCACAAATTTGGATCTTCTGTGATGAAAAGTTCTCTAAACAGGTTAGGGTTAGTATTAGGGTTAGGGTTTGGGCAGGTGTTAGAGTGAGTGTCACAGTTAGAATTCGTTTTGGTCAAATATCATTGATACTGGGTAGGATTCATCTTTTACCTAACCTTACTATGTTTAACAGTTTGGGGCCTTCTTGGTTCAATGTTCCCTGTCAGAAACAGTTTGCGTTTTAAGGTTTCTCTTCATTTGAACCTATACTGGTAAATGGACATGGAGCTGGAAATCAAACAGGGTTGGTGCTAGCTGCTTGAAACTTCACACACTCAATCTGTTCTCTTTTGGCACTCTGTGGTTTATCCCCTGTGAATGTAGCCCTTAGCACAAGCATACAAAAACAACTTTATTCAAGAGCACTTTAGGAGAAATCAGGGAAATATGCATGTCCTGAACTATCTCCCTCAATTATTTGGTCAGATTTGTTTGATACTGTACAGGATTCATCTGCTAGCTTGCTGCACTTGGTTCCCCAAGTTTGGAACTTGTATGATCAAAGCTGTATAAACAGAATAGGTTTAGGGTTAGTCTTAGAGTTAGGACTAGAGTTAGAACCAGTGTTAGGGTTAGAGTTATTTTTGTTCAAATTTCTTTGATACTGTGCAGGATTTCTCTTTTACCTAGCCTTATTATGTTCCCCAGATTTGGGCCTTCTAATTTCAGTTGTTCACTGTCAGGAACAGTTTGTATTTTAAAGTTTCACTTCAAGTTGTCCTATATGGGTAAATTAAAATGGAGCTGGTAATCAAACAGGGTTGGTGCTAGCTGCTTGAAATTTCACACACTCAATCAGTTCTCTGAGGGCACTCTCTGGTTTCTTCCTAGTGAAGGTTTTCCAAATCTATGGGATGCAATAGTACATTATCCAAGATAACTTTAGGAAAAAAACAGGGGAAATAGGCATGTACTGAAACACCTCCCCCAATTATTTTGTCAGATTATTTTTGATACTGGGCAGGATTCATCTGTTATCTTGCCCTCCTAGGCACCCCAAATTCGGGACTTCTATGATCAAAGGTTCTCTAAACAGCTTAGGGTTAGAGTTAGGTTTAGGGCTAGGATTATAAATAGTGTTAGGGTTAGAGTTAGTTTTGTTCAAATTTCTTTGATACCAGGAAGGATTCATCTTTTACCTAGCCTTACTATGTTCCCCAGGTTTGGGCCTTTTCTGTTCAATGTTCGCTGTCAGGAACAGTTTGTGTTTTAAGGTTTCACTTTATCTTGACTTATATGGGTAATTGGAAATGGAGCTGAATAAGAAACAGAGTTGGTGTTAGCTGTTGGAACTTCACACACTCAATCAGTTTTCAGTGGGCACACTCTGCTTTGTTCCCCTTGTGAATATAGGCCTATACTGAAGCATGCAAACCATACATTTAGTGATAGGGTGATGTTTAGAGCTGGGTTTAGTGTTAGGGTCAGAGTCAGGGTCAGGGTTAGTTTAGGGTTAGGGGTAGCATTCAAATTAGGGCTTAAGTTAGGTCTAGGTGTAGGGTTAGGGTTTTGTTTAAGTTAAGGGTTAGGGTCAGGGCTATGGGTAGGTTTTGTTTTATGGCTAGGGCTAGTGTTAGGGCTGGATTTTGGTTTAGTGTTAGGTTTAGGGCTAGTGTTAGGGTGAGGTTTAGGGTTAGGTTTAGGGTTATATTTAGAGTTAGGGTTAGATCTAGGGCTAGGGCTAGGTTTATGATAAGGGATAGGGTTAGAACTAGGGATACGGCTAGGATGAGACATAGAGTTAGACCTAGGACTAGGCTTAGTGTTAGGGTTAGGGTTACAGCTAAATTAGGGCTAGGATTATGGCTAGGGTTAGTGTTAGGTTTAGGTCTAGGGGTATGGCTAGGGTTAGTTTTAGCATTGGGGTTAGAATTAATTTTAGAGGAATGGGTGGGGTATAGCTAGCTTTAGGCTAGGGTGAGGGTTAGAATTAAGACTAGGGCTAGGGTTAGTGTTTGTGTTAGGATTAAGGCTAGGATTAGGGCTAGTGTTTCTGTTAGTGTTAGGACTAGGGCTAGGGCTAATGTCTGGTGTAGGGTTATGGTTAGGGATAGTTTTAGGGTTAGCTTATGGTAGGACTAGTGTAATGTTACTTTTATGGTAAGGGTAAGGTTTAGAGCTGGGGGTATTATTAGGGTTAGGGTCAGGGTTAGTGTTTGGTTTAGGTTCAAGTTTAGGGTTAGGGCTTGAATTAATGTTAGGGTTCAGCTTAGGGTTAGAGTAATGGATAGGGTTAATTGTAGGTTTCAGTTAAGTTTTAAGGTAATGGATGGGTTAGGTTTAGCGATAGAGTTAGGGTCAGCATTAAGTTTAGCGTTATGTTTAGTGTAATGGATAGATTTAGAGCTAGAGTTAGGGCTAGGTATGGTTTGGATTAAGTCTAGGATTAGGGTTAGGTTTATAAATAGGTCTAGGGTTTGGTTTAGGGTAAATGTTAGGTTTAGGGCTACGGTTATGGTTATGTTAGGGTAAGGGTTAGTGTTTGAGCTAGGTTTAGGGCTTGGGTGAGGGTTAGGTTTAAGTTTAGGTCTAGGGTTATGTTTATGGTTAGGTTTTGGTTTAGGGTTAGGGTTATGGCCAGAGTTTTCATTAGGTGCAGCATTAGGTTTAGGGTAATGTATAATGTTAGATTTAGGGTTAGGGTTGGGGTTAGGGTTAGGGTATGGGTTAGGGCTAGTGTTAGGATTAGGTTTAGTGTAAGGCTTAATGTTTCAGCTAGAGTTAGGGCTATGATGATGGTTAGATGTATGGTTAGGTCTAGGTTTACATTTATGTTGAGGGTTAGGTTTAGTGTTAGGGATAGTGTTATAATTAGGGCTAGGTTTAGGGTTAGGGTAATTTATAGGGTTAGAGCTAAATTTTGGGCTAGGATTAAGGTTAGAATTAGAGCTAGGGTTAGGGATATGATTTAGGTTAAGGCTAGGTTTATGTTTAGGGTAAGGGTTTGGCTTTGAACTAGGATTAGTTCTAAGGCAAGGGATAGTGTTAGAACTAGGGTTAGGGTTATGGTTATACTTAGGGCTAAGTTTAGGCCTAGAATTAGGGCTAAATTTTGTGTTAGGTTGAGTGCTAGTGTTAGGACTATGGGTAATGTAAGAGCTAGGGTTATGCTTAGGGCTAGTTTTAGGGTTAGGGTTATGGCTAGGTCTATTATTAGGACTAGGTTTTGGGTTAGGGTCAAGTTTAGAGCTAGGTTGAGTGTTAGGGTCAGGGTCAGTGTTCAGTATAGTGTTAGGGTTAGAATTAGAGCCAGAATTAGGACTAGTGTTAGGTCTAGGGGTAGGATAAGATTTTGGTTTAGGTTAAGGGTTATTGTTAGGTCTAGATCTAGGTTTTTTTTTTTTTTTTTTTTGTGTGTGTGTGTAGGGCTAGACTTATAGCTATATTTAGGATTAGCTTTTTGTCTAGCTATAATATTAGGGATAGGTATAGATATAGGTTACCAGTAGGGCTAGTGTTAGGGTTTGATTTAGGGTAAAGGTCAGGTTTAGACCTAGGGTTATGGTTAGGGTCAGAATAAGAGTCAGGGTTAGAGTTAGAACTAGAATGAGGGCTAAGGTTAGGACTAGTAAAATGTTTAGAGTATAAGTTAGGCTAAAGATTAGGGTTAGGACTAGGGTTAGCATTTGGGTTAGGGTTTGGCTTAGGGAAAGGGAAAGTGTTAGAGCTTGGGTAGGGCTAGGGTTAGGGTTAGGTTTAGGGCTAGTGTTAGGGTTAAGATTAGGGTTAAAGCTAGGGTTAGGTCTCAGATTAAGGGAAGGATTTGTGTTTGGGTTAGGGCTAGTGTTATGAAAATGACTAATGTATGAACTAGGGTTAAGATTAGGGCTAGTTTTAGGGTTAGGGTTAAGGCTAGGTCTCTAGTTATGGTTAATTTAAGGTTAGGGTGATGTTTAGAGCTATGATTAATGTTAGGGTCAGTGTCAGGGTCAGGGTTAGTTTTAGAGTTAATATTATGGTTAAGGTTTGGTTTAGGTTATGGGTTAGGGTCAGGGATATAGCTTGGTTTACTTTTATGGCTAGGGCTAGGGCTAGGGCAAGTTTTAGTATTAGCATTCATGTTAGGGCTAGTGTTAGGGTTTGGTTTAGGATTATGGTTATGATAAATTGAGAGTTAGGTTTAGATTTAGAGTTAGGTTTAGATCTGGGTTTAGGGCTAGGGCTAAGGATAGAACTAGGGATAGGACTAGGGAAAGAGTTAGATTTAGTCTTAGGGCTAGCATTAGGGTTACAATAGGACTAAATTAGGGCTAGGATTAGTGTTAGGCTTAGTGTTAGTGTTAGGCCTAGGGTTAGGGTTAGCGTTAGGTTTAGGTTTAGGGTTAGGCTTAGGTTTAGACTTATGGTTAGGTTTAGGGATATTCTTAGGTTTAGGGTAAGGGATGGGGTTTTAGTTAGGTTTAGGTCTAGGGTGAGGGTTAGCATTATGGTTAAAGCTCAGGCTATGGTTTGGGTTAGCATCAATGCTAGGTTTAGGGCTAGGATTAGGGCTAGGGCTAATTTCAGTTTCAACGTTACAATTAAAGATAGTTATGGGTTAGGTTCATGGCTATGTCTAGTGCAAGGTTTAGGTTTATGGTTAGGTTCAGATTTAGAACTCAGGGTAATATTAGGGTCAGGGTTGTGATTAGTGTTTGGGATAGGTTAAATTGAGAGATCGAATTAGCATAAGTTAAGATTAGGGTAATGATAGGTTTTTGTTTCAATTTAGATTTAGGGTAGTGGATAGGGTTGGATTAGGGATAAGGTTAAGTTTAGGCCTAGGGTTAGCATTAGGGTTAGGGTAATGGTTAGGGTAATGGATAGGGTTAGATCAAGTGTTAGGACTAGGGTTATGGTTATTATTAATGCTAGAGTTAGGGTTAAGATTAGGTTTAGTATTAAAACTCGGGTAAGGGCTTGGTTTAGGGCTAGGTTTTGAGTTAAGTTAGAGCTGGGGTTAGGGTTATGGCTAATGTAAATACTAGGGTTACAATTAGGGCTAGTTTTAGGGTTAGGGTTAGGACTAGGTCTAGTGTTAGGTTTATGTTTAGGGTTAGGGTGATGTTTGAAGCTATGGTTAGTTTTAGGGTCAGAGTTAATATTAGGGCTAGGCTTAAAACTCAAATTAGGCCTAGAGTTATGGCTAGGTGTAGGGTTAGGGTTTGGTTTAGGTTAAGATTTAGGGTTGTGGCTATGGCTCTGTTTTGTATTAGGGCTAGGGCTAGAGTAAGGGCTAGTTTTAGGAGTAGCGTAAGTGTTAGGGTAAGGCTAGTGTTAGGTTTAGGTTTAGGCTTAGCATAGGGTTAGACAGAGTTAGGGTTAGATCTAGGTTTAGGGATAAGGCTAAGGAAAGGGCTAGGTTTAGGCCTAGGTTTACAGTTCTCGGTAAGGGATAGGGTTAGGACTAGTTTCATGGCTAGGGTGAGAGTTAGACTTAGTCTTAGGGCTAGGGTTAGGGTTAGGGTTAAGGATAGGGCTAAGTTAGGTCTAAGACTAGGGCTAGGATTAGTGTTAAGTTAGTCCTAGGGTTAGGGTTAGGGTTATGACTAAGGCTTTGTTTGTGGCTAGGATAAGGGCTAGAGTTTGTGTTAGGGTTTGGGCTAGGATTTTGTCTGAGGCTAATGTCAGGTCTAGGATTATTGTTAGGGATAGTTTTAGGGTTAGGTTATTGGCTAGGTCTAGTGTAAGGGTAAGGTTTAGTGTAGGGTCAGATTTAGAGCTAGGAGAGTTATTAGGTCAGGGTCAGTGTTAGGGTTTGGTTTAGGTTTGAGTTTAGGGTTAGGGCTCGAATTAGCATAAGGGTTAGGGTTACAGTAATGATAGGGTTAGATTTAGGGTTCAGGTTATTTAGGGTAATTGATAGGGTTGGGGTTAGTGATAGGGTTAGGGGTAGGCCTAGGGTTAGCATTAGGGTAAGGTTTAAGTTTAGAGTAATGGATACAGTTAGATTTAATTTAGGGCTTTGGTTAGGGTTAGGATTAAGTCTTGAGTTAGGTTTAGGCCTAGGGTTAGCATTAAGGGTAAGAGTTATCTTTAGGGTAATGGATACAGTTAGAGCTAAGATTAGAGATAGAGTTATGGTTAGGATTAGGTCTTGAGTTAGGGTTAAGGTGAGGATTAGAACTAGGGTTATGGTTAGGATTATGTTTAGCATATGGGTTACGTTCTGAACTGTGGTTAGGGCTAGAGCAAGGGTTAGATTCAGGGTTAGGTCCAGGAATAATATTACAGTAGTTTTAGAGTTAGGGTTAGGGTTAGGGTAATGGGTAGGCTTAGAGCTAGGGTTATGGCTAGGGTTAAGTTTATAGGGTTATAGTTAGAGATAGTTCTAGGTTTATGTTTACGGTATGGGTTAGGCTTTGAGCTAGGTTTCAGACGAAGATGAGGGTTAAATTTGTGTTAGGGCTAGGGTTAGGGATAGGGTTACACTTAGGGATAGGTTAAGGCCTAGGATTAGCTATAGATTTTTGTGTTAGGTTTAGGCCTAGGGTTAGGGCTGTGGGTAATGTAAGAGCTACAGTTATGATTAGGGCTAGTTTTAGGGTTAGGGTTATGCCTAGGTCTAGTGTTAGGTTTAAATTTTTTGGTTAGGGTCAGGTTTAGAGGTAGGTTTACCCTTAAAGGCAGGGCCAGTGTTCATATTAGAGTTAGATTTAGGATTACAACCAGAATTAGGACTAGGATTAGGTCCTGGGGTAGGGTTAGTGTTTGGTTTAGGGTAAGGATTATTGTTAGGGCTAGGACTAGGTTTTTGTGCCGCAGTCTGGCTGGGCACAAAATCACGAGCCACTCAAGCAGGAACAAAGTTTATTTTTTGAAACTGCCGCCAATGTCCGGTACCGCCCGGGAAGATTTTTTCCACCCACGCGGCCTCCTCTCGGACGCCGAGCGAGCTCCTCCCCCGGAACTCCCTCCTACTGTACTTCCCCAACCAATGGGAACTCTCCAGGAGTCCCGTAGCCAGCCTAGGTGAACAGCAGGAGTCCAATATCCATATGAATGCAAATCTTAACATAATCATATCATCTCAATGGCTAGCTGGCGTCACCTTTCAACCAAAAATGCCATGCATCATATACTTGGCTCTTAGCATCTCCCCCCTTCTGTTTAAGTAACAAGCAATCTGGCTAGGGACCGTGCCTGTTAGGTTTGTCCAATTCAACATATGGTTCTTACCCGTCATCGGAAAACTGACTTTTAGGCGTCAGCCTCCTGTCTTAGGTTGATACCACTGCAATTGGATCATACCCGTCACTGACTACCGGTCCAGCATATAGCCATACTTGTGGATAGGCCTATGTACCAGTGGGGGGGTGAGGTTCTTTGCCTCACCTCTGTTGGCCCCCAAAATTGACCTTGGTGCTGGTGGGGGGATGAGGTTCTTTACCTCACCTCTGTTGGCCCCCAAAATTAGACCATCACTAGTAGAAGGGAGGAGGATACAGAAATGTCATGACACCAAGTCAATTAACGGCTCCTAGGAAAAATTACATCACTGGTGACACATCAGCAAAGATACGCTAGCACTACCATAATTCTCTGCATCAACAAATAGATCACAAAGCATACAAGTGATACATAGTCCAGGCAAGTTCTGTAAACAGTTCAAAGTAGAGGAATCTATCAATATGTCCATATCCTCCCAAAATAAAGCATACAAGTGATACATAGTCCAGGCAAGTTCTGTAAGCAGTTCAAAGCAGAGGAATCTATCAATATGTCCATATCCTTCCAAAATAAATTGACTCATTGATTGAGCATTACTTGTTGAGTTATAAATCATTGATGTGTCAGCTTACACGGTTTGTTGTGATAACTCTCAAAGAAGTTGTAGTTTGGTTTTATCTTTGTCTTCACCGGCACTGGGATGAAAATAGGAATTTTGACAATGATGCTAAAAAAAAAATATGTAACATTTCAACAGGTACTAAGAAAACAATATTTAGAACAATTTACATTATCCTGAACAGAATTATTAAATATAATGAAAAGGAAAGGTGAAAGTAAACAAACAGATTTGTTAACCTTCTATTTGTTCATATATTAGAACAATCCTCAACAGCTGTTTACCCAAATTAAATTAAACTATTAAAATCACGTGAATAATAAAAAAATTTTTTTTTTTTTTGGATCCATGTGCATGAGCGCCCCTCATATGTGAAATATGGACATACGCACATACAGACATACAACACAAAACAGAAGTGTGCACACATAACATATAACACATAAGACAATAGTAAAGGCCTTGTAGCTTTACCTAGGTGAAATCTCCATTGCAATGTTCAAAAACTCCACAGTCAAAATAAAAAACTGATCAGAAAAAACATTAACCTAGGTCTGTATGAGCTCAAAAATAAAATAGAACTTTATGATGTGGGAAAAAGCAATAATAAAATAGATATTGAAAAAAACATCCTGGTTAATCACTGTCACAGATGTAAGAATAGCCAAGCTGGAGATCTGGATATCAGCTGTTATGGATTTGAGTGGAATCATCTTCCTTTTGATCTGTAGGAGCTGTTTTAGTTAGTCTTTCTGGAATCCAAATCGGCTGCTGTTCTTCCTGTGGAAAAACACAAACAGAGCCCCGACTCCAGACTATCACTGGGTCAGGACCTTTCCATTGTCCTGTTAGAATATCTTTCCAAAGTACCTTAGGCTTATGTACATTTTTTGGATACAAATGTCTTTCCGCAGCACTAAGCCCTGATGAATCCAAATTTAAAAAGTTTAGAGTAAAAAGGGTTATTTTAAGTTTATCTTTGGGGGATATATACCCCTTTCCAATTCCCTCCTTTTGTTTCAATAAGTACATTTTAATAGTTTGATGAGCTCTTTCAACTATGCCTTGTCCTTGTGGATTGTATGGAATTCCTGTTATGTGAGTAATGCCAAATGATGAGCAAAATTGTTTAAAAGAGGTGGACGTATAACCAGGACCATTATCGGTTTTTAACTGTTTTGGAACGCCCACAGTGGCAAAATTTTGTAAGCAATGAGCTATAACATCTTTAGTTTTTTCTCCAGCATGAAGGGAGCCCATCAGAAATCCGGAAGAAGTATCAACTGTAACATGTAAATATTTTAATTTTCCAAATTCTGGCAAGTGTGTGACGTCCATCTGCCAAATATGGTTAGGTATCAGTCCTCTAGGATTGACTCCAAGATTAACTTGGGGTAAAAATGTCACACAATTTTGACATTGTTTTATTATATGTCGGGCTTGTTCTTTAGTTATTTTAAAACGCTTTTGTAAAGTATTAGCATTGACATGGAACCTTTTATGAAAATTTATAGCTTCTTCTATTGTGGAGAAAATATGTATGTCATGTGTAGTTTTATCTGCTAACTCATTGCCCAAACTAAGGGCTCCAGGCAATCCTGTATGTGCCCTGATATGTCCTATAAAGAATGGATCTTTTCTGTCCCAGATTAGACTTTGTATAGTAGAAAACAAAGAGAAAACAGTAGAAGAAGGGGAAATCCTACCAGCATCTTCAAGGGATACTATAGCATTAACTACATACTGACTATCAGAAAATAAATTAAATACAGAATTTTTAAACATCATAAAAGCTTGTAATACTGCATTAAGCTCTACCTTTTGAGCTGATTGTTTGGGTACTAAAAATGTAAAAGTTTGATCAGGGGTAACTACTGCTGCTGTACCATTATTTGACCCATCAGTGAATATATTTGGAGCATTCATGATAGGGGTTTTTTTTGTCATCTTTGGAAAAACTACAGGATGTTTAGACCAAAAAGACAACAAAGGATTAGACGGTAAGTGATTATCAAATGAAACATTAGATTTACACATGATTATTGCCCAAGTATTTAACTCATTAGCTAACTCATCAATTTGATCTATAGTATATGGAGTAATAATTTTATTGGGAGAAATCCCAAACACTCCCTTGGCTGCTTTTATTCCTTTGAGTATTAATTGTCCTACAGCCTCAGGATACCTAGTAAGAATAGTGTTAGGAGAATAAGATAAATGTATCCACAATAATGGACCTTCTTGCCAGAATACTCCTGTAGGAATATTTTTTGTTGGCAATACAATAAATAATAAAGGCAAACTTATATCAATTCTATCCAAATGCATATTTTCCATATATGTTTCAATGATTTTTAATGCCTTTCTTGCTTCAGGCGTCAACATGCGGGGTGAATTTGGATCTGATGGACCTTTTAGAATATCAAATAAAGGTCCCAACTCTCCTGTTGGTATGCCTAGATAAGGCCTTATCCAATTTATGTCTCCTAATAACTTTTGAAAGTCGTTAAGTGATTTGAGTTGATCTACTCATATTTGAATTTTGGGTGGACGGACCATGGTTGAGGATAATAAAACCCCTAAATAATTAATTGGAAGATTTAATTGTACTTTATCTATTGCTATCTCTAGATTATAATTCTTTAATAAATTTGTAAGTGTGGCATAACATTCTAGCAATGTGTTTTTATCTTTATGTGCCAATAACACATCATCCATATAGTGAAATATTTGTAGTTCAGGATTTTGATTTCTAAGTGGCTGGATTGCTTTGTTAACATAAATTTGACACATAGTTGGACTATTAGCCATCCCTTGAGGGAGTACTTTCCATTCATATCTCTGATCAGGACCTTCATGATTTAGTGCAGGGATAGTAAATGCAAAATGTGGACTATCCTCGGGATGAATTGGAATTGAAAAAAAACAATCTTTAATATCTATAGCTAAAACATACCAGGTTTTTGGTAAAGCAGACAATTGGGGAATCCCTGATTGAGCAGGTCCCATAATAACCATCTCATTATTAATGGCTCTTAAATCTTGTAACAATCTCCATTTACCAGATTTCTTTTTAATGACAAAAATGGGAGTATTATGGGGAGATACGGAAGGTTGTATATGTCCCTCCGCTAATTGTTGTTTGACCAGGTCATGGGCTATTTGTATCTTTTCTTTAGTCAGGGGCCACTGAGGAACCCACACTGGTCTTTTTGATTTCCAAGTAATTTTGATTGTCTCAGTGGCCCTTTCTGAAAACCCAATCCATGTCTATTTGTTTTTTGATCTATTTGAATTGGTGCTGTCATACCTTGTTCTTGTTCTCTTAATCTTTCTTCTTTCCTAAAGCCTTGTCTAGCTCTAGTAGTGGGCGCATTAGGATTGATGTTATTTGTTAATGTCAAACCTAATTGATCTAGGACATCTCGTCCCCATAAATTTATAGGAAGATGATCCAATACATAGGGCTGTATAGTTCCTTCACATCCTTCAGGATCCTTCCAATCTAATACCATTGCACTTCTATGGGGATTAGTTGCCACTCCTAGGCCTCGAAGCGTTTGAGTGGCTTGTTGTAATGGCCAGTGTTTTGGCCATTCTTGACGAGATATTATGCTAAGGTCTGCACCTGTATCAAGTAGCCCATTAAAGTCATGTCCTTGAATATTTAGTTTTAGCATTGGGCGAGAATCTAGATTTAAAGACAGCATAGCCCAATCTACACCTGTGGAGCCTAATCCCCTGGAACCTCTTTCTACAGTACGACTGGAAAATTTATCATGTAGGCTGGGTATTATTAATAACTGTGCTATTCTATCTCCTGGTGAAATTACTGATATACCTCTTGGAGAACTAGCTATAATTTTTATTTCACCTTCATAATCGGGATCAATTACCCCAGGACTTATCATAAGTCCTTTTAGTGTTGAAGAACTGCGTCCCAATAATAAGCCTACTGTTCCTTGGGGAAGAGGTCCTTTTACTCCTGTGGGAATGATTTGAACTCCCATCTCTGGAGTTAGTACTGCTCTGGCAGAGGCGCAGATGTCCAACCCTGCGCTCCCTCTAGTTTGTCTGATGAGGGATTTAATGGATAATGCGTCCTGGGCACTACCTTGATGGTGTTGCTGGGTTCCTCCACTGCCCCGTATATTTGTGGTTTTGGGCCCCGGAGCATTGGGCCCTCCAGTCCGTTTTTTGGCAATGGAGCCTGATGTCTTTCTCCACGATATCGTGGGTAAACACTTGGTCCTTGTCTGTTTTTTGATAACGGAATACCTTCTATGGTGGTTTGAGAACGGCATTCATTAGCCCAATGTTTCCCTCTACGGCATCGTGGGCAAATACCCGGTATTCTATTCCTTTGATACCTAGCCTTGTTAAACCCTCCTCCTATGGGGCAACTCCTTTTAAAATGTCCTATTTGATCACAATTATAGCATGTTTTTGGCCTGGCATCTAAAACCTGTTGTACTGCTGCTAAGACTTGCCCTTGTTCATTAATGTCTCTACATAATTTAATATATGTGTTTAAATCTTCATGTTTCCATGGTCTGATGACCTCTCTGCAGCAACGATTTGCTTGGTCATAAGCCAGTTGTTTTATAAATGGCATTGCCTGTTCTGTATCTCCAAATACTCTAGATGCTGTCTGAATAAGCCTATCTACAAATTCAGCGTAAGGTTCATTAGCTCCTTGTATTACCTTAGATAATTGTCCTTGTAAATCTCCATGCCCCTGTAAAGTTTTCCATGCCCTAACTGCGTCTGCAGCAATTTGTGCGTATACGCCAGGATCATATTCAATTTGTTGCCGTTGACCCTCATAAGGTCCTTTTCCTAATAACATCTCTAGATTTCTTTGAGGGTAACCGGCTGTTGCATTTCGCCTAGCTGTCTCCATGCAAAATTCCTCATTGGCAACCTTCCATAACAAATATTGTCCTCCATTTAGCACAGATCGACACATGTTAGCCCAATCTGCTGGCGTCATGTCTAAGTTGGTAATGGATTCGACCATGCTCACAGTGAAGGGTGCTTGCGGCCCGTAGGTTGTTACAGCCTCCTTTAATTGCTTCACTGTTTTGAAATCTAAAGCACGGTGAATTCGTTGCCCTCCTGCCTGCTCAAGTACAGGGCATGCTAATCTTTGGGGTCCTGCCTCAGGATTCCGTCCATCAACTATGGGAGTTGAGGGCCGCTCAGCTGTAGATGGAGCTGTTGGTTGAATTACGCCCTCTGGTGATAGAACGGGGTTAGTAGCAGCCTCCTGTTGTAATTCCCCGCCTGATGGTTGTTTTTCCTCTAAGCTTTCTTTCTTCAAATCTTCCTCTGTCTGACTAGCTTGAGAGACCTTCTCTTTCGCTTGACCTAACATGTTTTCTACCATAGTCTGGACCTCTAACAATTTACTTAACAGTCTTTCGGTTTGTTTTTTACTAGTTTCTAATCTACTATAAAGGTAACGCAACCCAATAAGATAGCATAAAACAAAACCGAAACAGAATGAAACAAAAACCGAACAAAGAATAGTTGTATCAATTTTCTCTTTCTCAGGGCCGAACAACTTCAAACCTTGAGCCAACCAATTTTCCCAGTTTGCCTGAGAAAATTCTAGGGATAGGCAGCTTGAAACAAAAACAAGATAAATCAAAACGAGAACACATTGTTTTTTGAAATGGTCACCCATTTTGTTGCCTTCCCTCAGGGGCGAGCAATTTTACTCACCTCCAAACTTCAGGCGTTCCCCGTGCGGGCCACCAGTTGCCGCAGTCTGGCTGGGCACAAAATCACGAGCCACTCAAGCAGGAACAAAGTTTATTTTTTGAAACTACCGCCAATGTCCGGTACCGCCCGGGAAGATTTTTTCCACCCACGCGGCCTCCTCTCGGACGCCGAGTGAGCTCCTCCCCCGGAACTCCCTCCTACTGTACTTCCCCAACCAATGGGAACTCTCCAGGAGTCCCGTAGCCAGCCTAGGTGAACAGCAGGAGTCCAATATCCATATGAATGCAAATCTTAACATAATCATATCATCTCAATGGCTAGCTGGCGTCACCTTTCAACCAAAAATGCCATGCATCATATACTTGGCTCTTAGCATTTTTGTTTAGGTCTAGGGGTAGAGTTAAAGCTAGATTAAGGATTAGGTTTAAGTCTAGAACAAATTTTAGGGTTAGGTTTAGGTATAAGGTTACCAGTAGGGCCAGTGTTAGGATTTGCTCTAGGGTGAGGGTTTGTTTTAGACCTAGGGTTAGTGTTAGGGTCAGAATAAGGGTCAGGTCTAGTGTTAGGGTTTGGGATAGGATTAGAGCTAGAATGAGGGCTAGGGACAGGACTATTAGTGGGATTAGGATTATGGTTAGCCTAAGGATTAGGGATAGGTCTAGGGTTACCATTAGGGTTAGGGTTTCGCTTAGGATAAGGGATAGGGTTAGAGCTAGGTTTAGGGCTGGAGTTGTTAGGGTTAAAGCTAGGTTTAAAGCTCAGATTAGGGCTAGTTTTTGTGTTAGGGCTCGGGGTAGGGTGAGGTCAATGGCTAATGTAAGAACTAGGGTTACAATTAGGTTCACTTTTAGGGTAAGAGTTTGGGGTAGGTCTAGTGTTAGTGTTTGGTTTAACGTTAGGGTAATATTTAGAGCAAGGGTTAGTGTTAGGATATGAGTCAGGGTGAGCTATAGGGTTAGGAATCGAATTAGAGATAGGGTTAATGTTAGATTTTCGTTTATGCTTAGGAGGGTGTTTAGAGATATCATGAGTGTTAGGATATGTGTCAGAGTCAGAGTTAGTTTTAAGGTTAGGATTAGGATTCGAATTAAGGCTATGGTTAGTTCTTGGTGTAGTGTTGGGGTTTGGTTTAAGTTAAGGTTTAGAGTTAGGGCTATTTCTCAGTTTTGTTTTACTGTTAGGGTTATGGCTAGGGCTAGTTTTATGACTAGAGTTAGGGTTAGGGCTAGTGTTAGTGTTAGGGTTAGGCTTAGGTTTAGGATTAGACTTAGAGTTAGGTTTAGATCTAGGATTAGGGCTAGAAATTAGGATAGGGCAAGGGTTAGGGCTAGGGTTAGGGTTACAGTAAGGTATAGGGTTAGAACTAGAGATAGGGCTAGTGTGAGAGTTAGAGTTAGTCTTAAGGCTAGGTTTAGGGTTAGGGTTAGGGATAGGGTTAAGTTTAGGATTAGGATTAGGAATAGGGTTAGGGCTAGAATTACAGACAGTTCTATGTTTATGTTTATGTTCTATGTTTATGTTCTAGGTTTATGTTTATGGTAAGTGGTAGGCTTTGAGCTAGAGTTAGGACTAAGGCGAGGGTTAGGTTTGGGTTAGGACTAGGGTTAGGGTTAGGGTTACATTTTGGGCTAGGGTAAGGCCTAGGATTAGCTCTAGGTTTTGTGTTATGTTTAGGCCTAGGGCTAGGGCTGTTGGTAATGTAAGAGCTAGGGTTATGATTAAGGCTAGGTTTAGAATTAGATTTATATCTAGGTCTAGTGTTAGGTTTATATTTTCAGTTAGGGTCAGTTTTAGAGGCAGGTTTACCCTTAAAGTCAGGGTCAGTGTTCAAATTAGAGTTAGAGTTAGGGTTACAGTCAGAATTAGGACTAGTATTAGGTATAGTGGTAGGGTTAGTGTTTGGATTTTGATAAGGATTATTGTTAGGGCCAGGACTATTTTTTTTTTTTTTTTTTTTTTTTTTTTTTTTAGTCTAGCGCTAGATTTTAGGCTAGATTTAGGATTAGGTTTAGATGTTGAACTAGTTTTATCATTATGTTTAGGTATATGGTTACCAGTAGGGCCAGTGTTAGGCTTTGTTCTAGGGTTAGGGTCAGGTTTAGACATAGGGTTATTGTTAGGATCAGAATAAGGGTCAGGTTATCATTATGATTTGTGTTAGGTTTAGAGTTAGCATGAGGGCTAGGGCCAGGACTATTAATGGGTTATGATTTTGGTTACCCTAAGGATTAGAGATGGGGTTAGGGTTACCATTAGGATTAGGGTTTTACTTAGGTTAAGGAATAGGGTTAGAGCTAGGTTTAGGGATAGAATTATTGTTAGTGTTAGGGTTAAAGCTAGGTTTAGAGTCTGATTAGGGCTCGTTTTTGTGTTAGATTTAGGGCTATGATTAGGACAATGGCTAATATAAGATCTAGGGTTACAACTAGGGTTAGTTTTAGGGTTAGGTTAGGGGTAGGTCTAGTGTTAGTGTTAGGTTTAAGGTTAGGGTGATATTTAGAGCTAGGGTTAGTTTTAGAATATGAGTCAAGTTCAGGTACAGGATTAGGACTTAAATTAGGGATAAGGTTAATGTTAGGTTTTGGTTTAATTTTAGGAGGGTGTTTAGAGCTAGGGTGAGTGTTAGGATATGAGTCAGGGTCATAGTTAGTTTTAAGGTTAGAGTTAGGACTCGGATTAAGGCTATGGTTAGGTCCAGGTGTAGTGTTAGGGTTTGGTTTAAGTTAAGGTTTAGGGTTAGGGCTATTGCTCAGTTTTGTTTTACTGATAGGGTTAGGGTTAGGGATATTTTTATAATTAGCATTAGGGTTAGGGCTAATGTTACTGTTAGGGTTAGTCTTAGGTTTAGGGTTAGATTTAGAGTTAGGTTTAGATCTAGGGTTAGGGCTAGGACTAAGGATAGGGCATAAGTTAGGGCTAGGGTTAGGGCTACATTTAGGGTTATGGTAAGTATATGGTTAGAACTAAGGATAAGGCTATTGTGAGAATTAGAGTTAGTCTTAGGGCTAGGGTTAGAGTTTGGTTTAGGTATAAGGTTATCTGTAGGACCAGTGTTAGGGTTTACTCTAGGGTTATGGTCAGGTTTAGACCTAGGGTTTGTGTGAGAGTCAGAATAAGGGTCAGGATTAGCATTAGGGTTTGGGATAGGATTAGATCTAGAATGAGGGCTAGGGTAAGGACAATTAATATGGTTAGGATTTTGGTTAGCCTAAGGATTAGGGATAGGTTTATGGTTACCATTAAGGTTAGGGTTTCACTTAGGTAAATGATAGATTTAGAGCTAGGGTTGGGGCTAGGGCTACGGTTAGGGTTAAGGCTAGGTTTAGGGCTCAAATT
This sequence comes from Marmota flaviventris, assembly GCF_047511675.1. Classification (NCBI taxonomy): domain Eukaryota; kingdom Metazoa; phylum Chordata; class Mammalia; order Rodentia; family Sciuridae; genus Marmota; species Marmota flaviventris. The sequence continues at coordinate 130,505,663 of NC_092503.1, read as the reverse complement.
AGAGCTAGTTTTTGTGTTAGAGTTAGGGCAAGGGTTAGGGCAATCTCTAATATAAGAACTAGGGTTACAATCATGGTTAGTTTTAGGGTAGGTATAGTGTTAGGGTTAGGTTTAAGGTTAGGGTGATAATTAGAGCTAGGGTTAGTGTTAGGATATGAGTCAGGTTCAGGGTTAGGGTTAGGACTCAAATAAACTCTAGGGTTACTGTTAGGGTTTGGTTTAAGGTTAGGATGGTGTTTAGAGCTAGGGTGAGTTTAAGATATTAGTCAGGGCCAGGTGGTTAGTTTTAAGGTTACTGTTAGGACTCGAATTAAGGCTAGGTTTAGGTCTAGGTGTAGTGTTAGTGTTTGGTTTAAGTTAAGGTTTAGGGTTAGGGCTATTGCTCAGTTTTGTTTTACTGATAGGGTTAGGGTTAGGGCTATTTTTATAATTAGCATTAGGGTTAGTGTTAGTGTTCGTGTTAGGCTTAGGCTTAGGTTTAAGGTTAGATTTAGAGTTAGGGTTAGATCTAGGGTTAGGGCTAGGATTAAGGATAGGCTAGGGTTAGGGTTATGGTACGAGATAGGGTTAGAACTAGCAATAGGGCTAGTGTGAGAATTAGAGTTAGTCTCCGGGCTAAAGTTAGGGTTAGGGTTACTAACAGGGCTAGAATTAGGGCTAGGATTAGGGTTAGGGCTAGTGTTCAGCTTAAGCATAGAGTTAGAGTTAGATGTAGGATTAAGTTTAGGGTAAGGGATGGTGTTAACTTGAGTGGTATTTTGAGTGGTAGGGTGATATTTAGAATTCGGTTTAGGGCTATGGTTAGGGTTAGGGTATTGATTAAGGTTAGGTTTAGGGCAATATAGGGCTAGGGTTTGTTTTACAGTTAGTCCTAGGATTAGAAGTATAGCTAATTTCAGGTCTAAAATTGTTTAAACATAGTTTTAGATTAGGATTATGGCTACATCTAATATAAGGTTTACATCTAGTGTTAGGGTCAGGTTTAGGGATAGGCATATTATTAAGGTCAAGGCCTGGGTTAGGGTTTGGGATAGGTTAAGGCTTAAAGTTAGGGATAGAATTAGGTTAGGATAATGTTAGGCTTAATATTAATATTAGGGTTAATGTTAAGTATAGGGAAATGGATAGGGATAGGTTTAGAGATAGGGTTAGGTTTAGGCCTAGGGTTATCATTAGGGTTATGGTTATGGTTATTATAATGGATAGAGTTAGAGCTAGTGTTAGAGCTAGGCTTATGGTTATGATTAGGGCTAGGGTTAGGGTTAGGTTTAAAGCTCGGTTTAGGGCTCAGATTAGGGCTAGGTTTTGTGTTAAGTTAGTGCTAGGGTTAGGGTTATGACTAATGTAAGTACCGGGGTGATGATTAGGGCTAATTTTTGGGTTGAGATTAGGGCTAGGTTTAGTGTCAGGGTTAGGTTTAGGGTTAGTATGATGTTTAGAGCTAGGGTTAATGTTAGTGTCAGAGTCAGAGTCAGGATTAGTTTTAGGGTTTGGCTTAAAACTCGAATTAGGGTTAGGGTTGGAGGTAGGTTTATGGTTAGGGTTTTGATTAGTTTAAGGGTTAGCGTTAGAGCTATGGTTCAGTTTTGTTTTAGGGCTAGGGCTAGGGTTAGGGCTAGTTTTAGGATTAGTGTTAGACTTTGGGCTAGTGTTAGGGTTAGGCTTAGGCTTCAGTTTAGGGTTAGATTTAGTTAGATTTTGATCTAAGGTTAGTGCTAGGGCTATGTATAGAGCAAGGGTTAGGACTAGGTTTAGGGCTAGGTTTAGAGTTATGGTAAGGGATAGGTTTAGAACTAGTGATAGGATAGTGTGAGAGTTAGAATTAGTCTTAGGTCTAGTGTTAGGGTTAGGGATAGTACCGAATTAGGGCTAAGATTAGGGCTAGGGTTAGTATTAGGGTTAGGGATAGGATTAGGGCTAGGGTTAGGATTAAGCCTAGGTTTAGGGCTAGGATAAAGACTGGAGTTTTTTAGGGTTAGAGCTTGGATTAGGGATAGGGCTAATGTCAGGTCTAGGGTTATGGTTGAGGATAGTTTTAGGGTTATCTTTGTGGTTAGGTCTAATGTAAGGGTTAGGTTAGGGTAAGGTTCAGGTTTAGAGCTAGGGGAATTATTAGGGTCACAGTCAGTGTTAGAGTTTGGTTGAGTTTAGGGTTTACAGTTCAGGCTTCAATTAGCATTAGTGTCAGGGTTAGGGTAATGATAGGGTTTTGTTTAGAGTTCGAGTTAGTTTTAGGGTAATTGATAGGGTTAGATTTAGCGATAGAGTTAGTGTTAGGCCTAGGGTTAACATTAGGGTAGGGGTAATGGTTAAGATAATGGATAGGGTTACAGCTAAGTTTAGGGCTAGGATTATGGTTAGGAATAAGGCTTGAGTTAGGTTTAGGGTTAGGGTTAGAACTAAAGTTTAGTATTAGTGTTATGTTTAGCATAAGGGTTAGGTTTTGAGCTGGGGTTAGGCCTAGGGCGACGGTTAAGTCTAGAATTAGGTCTAGGGATAAGATTACAGCACAGTTAGGGTTAGAGTTAGGATTAGGGCTAATGTGATCATTAGGGTATGGTTAGTGTTAGAGTAATGGATATGGCTAGATGTAGGTATAGGGTTATGGTTAGTGTTAGATTGAGATTTAGTTTTAGGGTTAGGGCTATGGTTATATTTAGGTTTATGGAAAGGTTTACGGTTTGAGCTAGAGTTAGGTCTATGTCGAGTGTGATGTTTAGGATTAGGTCTAGGGTTAGTTTTCCAGTTAGGTTTAGAGTTATGGTTAGGCCTAGGGTTATCAATAGGTTTAGGGTTAGGTTTAGGGTAATAGGTAGTTTTAGAGCTAGGTTTAGGGCTAGGATTATGTTTAGGATTAGGGCTTTTGTTAGGGGTATATTTAGGGATAGGTGTAGGTTTATGTTTATGGTAAGGGTTAGGCTTTGAGCTAGGGTTAGGACTAATCGATTTATAGGTTAGGGTTAGGGTTAGGGTTATGATTAGGTCTAGGTTTAGCCTAGGATTAGCTCTAGGTTTTTTTGTTAGGTTTAGGCCTAGGGTTAAGGCTGTGGGTATGTAAGAGCTATGGTAATGATTATGGCTAGTTTTAGGGTTAGAGTTATGGCTAGGTCTAGTTTTAGGTTTAGATAGTCAGTTAGGGTCAGGTTTAGAGGTAGGTTTACTTTTAAATGCATGGTCAGTGTTCAGGTTAAAGTTAGAGTTAGGGTTACAGCCAGAATTAGGACTAGGTTTAGGTCTAGGGGTATGGTTAGTGTTTGTTTAAGGTTAAGGTTTATTGCAAGGGCTTCGACTAGGTTTTTGTTTAGGTCTAGAGCTAGTGTTAGGATTTTGTCTAGGGTTAGGGTCAGGTTTAGACCTAGGATTAGTGTTAGGGTCAGAATAAGGGTCAGGGTTAGAATTAGGGTTTGGCATAGGGTTAGAGCTAGAATGAGGGCTAGGTTTAGGACTATTAATAGAGTTAGGGTTTTGGTTTGCCTAAAGATTAGGGATAGGTCTAGGGTTGCCATTAGGTTTAGGGTTTTGCTTACGATAAGGGATAGGCTTAGAGCTAGGGTTAGGGCAAGAGTTAAGATTAAGATTAGGGTTAAATCTAGGTGTAGGCCTTGGATTAGGGCTAGTTTTTGTGTTAGTGTTAGCACTAGGGTTAGGGAAATGGCTAATGTAAGAACTAGTGTTACAATTAGAGTTAGGGTTAGGGGTACGTCTAGTGTTATTGTTAAGTTTAAAGTTCAGGTGATATTTATAGCTAATGATAGTGTTAGGATATGAGTCAGGGACAGTGTTAGTTTTAGGGTTAGAGTTAGGACTCAATCAAGGGCTAGGATTACTGTTAGGGTTCAGTTTAAGTTGAGGGCAGTGTTTAGAGCTAGGGTTACTATTAGTATATGGGTTGGGTCAGGGTTAGTTTTAAGGTTAGGGTTAGGACTCAAACTAAGGCTAGAGTTACTGTTAGGGTTCTGTTTAAGTTTAGGGTAGTGTTTAGAGCTAGGGTGAGTGTTAGGATATGAGTCAAGTTCAGGGTTAGTTTAAGGTTAGGGTTATGACTCCAATTAGAGCTAGGGTTAGGTCTAGTTGTGTGTTAGGGTTTAGATTAATTTAAGGTTTAAGGTTAGGTCTATTTCTCAATTTTGTTTTAGTCCTAGGTTTGGGTTAGGTCTAGTTATATGATTAGCATTAGGGTTAGGGCTAGTGTTTGTATTAGGCTTAGGCTTAGGTAAGAATTGGAGTAAGGGTTAGATATTGGGTTAAAGTTAGGTTTAGGTTAATGGATAGGGTTAGGTTTAGGGTTCATTGTAGGTTTAGGGTAATGAAGAGATTCAGGGTTTGTGATAGGGTTAGGGTTAGGCCTAGGGTTAGCATTAGGAATAGGGTTATCATACGGGTAATATATAGGGTTTAGAGCTATGGCTATGGTTAGGATTAGGGTTAGAGTTAATGTTAGAGATTGGATTAGGGCTAGGATTATCATTAACTTAGTGTAGGGTTATCATTAGCTTAGAGTAGGGTTATAATTAGTTTTATGGTAAAGGTAAAATTTTGAGCTAGGGTTAGTTCTAGGGTGAGGGTTAGGTTTATTGTTAGGTCTAGGGTTAGGGTTATAGTAACAGTCAGGTTTAGGTTCAGGGTTAGGGCTATGGTTTTCATTAGAGTTAGGTATAGGTTTAGGGTAATAGATTGGATTAGATGTAAGTTTAGCTTTAGGTTTAAGTTTAGTTTTAGGGCTAGGTTTACTATTGGGTTTAGGGTAAGTGTTAGGGTTTGAGTTAGGGTAAGGGCTAGCAAGGATTAAGTTTAGGTTTAGGTCTAGTGTAGGTTTATGGTTTGGGTTAGGGTTTCATTTAGGGTTAGGGCTAGAGTTATCATTAGGGTTAGGGTTAGAGTTAGGGTAATTGTTAGGGTTAGGGCTAGGGTTAAAGTTAGGATTAGGACTAGGGTTAGGGTTATTTTTAGTGATAGGGCTAGGGTTTTGTTTAGGTTAAGGTAATGGATAGGATTAGTGTTATGGCTAGTTGTAGGTAATGGTTTGATTTAGGATTTGAGTTAGGTTTAGGACTAAGGTGAGGCTTAGGGTTAAGGTAGGTCTAGGGTTAGAGTTAGTGTTATGCTTAGGGTAGGTTTAGACCTCTGATTAGGTCTAGATTTTGTGTTAGGTTTAGGCCTAAGCTTAGTGCTATGGGTAATGTAAGATCTAGGGTTCTAATTTTGGTAGTTTTAGGGATAACCCTAGCGATAGGGTTAAGGTAAGGTATGAAGTTACAGCTGAGTTTAGGGTTAGGGCAAGGGATAAAATTAAGGTTAGGGCTAGGATTAAGATTAGGATTAAATTAGTAGTTTTAGGGATAGGGTTTTGGCTAGGTCTAGTGTTAGGTTTATATTTTGGTTTAGGATCAGGTTTATAGCTAATTTTATTTTTAGTGTCAGTGTCAGTGTTCAGGTTAGAGTTAGGGTTAGGGTGAAAGCCAGAATTAGGACTAGGGTTAAGTCTAGGGGTAGTGTTATTGTTTGGTTTAGGTTAAGGGTTATTGTTAGGGCTAGAACTAAGTTTTTGTTTAAGTCTAGGGCTAGAATTATCGCTAGATTTAGCATTATGTTTACGTGTAGGGCTAGTATTACGCTTAGGTTTAGGTAAACGTTTACTGGTAGGGCTAGATTCAGAGTTCAGTTTAGGGTAAGTTCAGGTTTAGACCTAGAATTAGTGTTATGGTCAGAATGAGGGTGAAAGTTAGGGTTAGGATTTGGGATAGGGTTAGAGCTAGAATGAGGGCTAGGGTTAGGGCTAGTAATAGGGTTAGTGTTTGGTTTAGGCTAAGGATTAGGATTAGGACTAGGCTAAGCCTTATAAAAAGGAGTTGGCTTAAGGTAAGGGATAGTTTTAGAGCTAGGGTTAGGGTTAGTGTTATGGTTAGGTTTAGGGCTAGGGTTAGGGTTAGGTTTAGAATTAAATCTAGTGTTAGGGCTCAGATTAGGGCTATTTTTTGTTAGAGTTAGAGCTAGGGTTGGGGCTATTCCAAATGTAAGAACTAGGGTTATGATTAGGGTTAGTTTTAGGGTTAGGGTTGGGCTAGGTCTAGGGTTAGCATTAGCTTTATGGTTAGGATGCTATTTATAGCTAGGATTAGTGTTTGGATATGAGTCTGGTCAGGGTTAGTTTTAGTCCTAGGACTCAGATTTGAGCTAGTGTTATGGCTAGTTGTAGGTAAGGGTTTGATTTAGGTTAAGGTTCAGGGTTAGAGCAATGGCTCGTTTTGTTTTAGGGCTAGGGCTAAGGTTAGAACTAGTTGTAGGATTAGCGATAGTGTTCAGCTAGTGGTATGGTGAAGTTTAGGCTTAAGATCAGGGTTATATTTAGAGTTATGGATAGATCTAGGGTTAGGGCTATGCCTGGGGTTAGGTCTATGTTTAGGGCTAATGTTATGGTTACGGTAATGGATAGGGTTAGAAATAGAAATAGGGCTATGTTGAGAGTTAGAGTCAGTCTTAGGCTAGGGTTAGGAGTTCACTTAGAGTTAGAGCTAAATTAGGGCTAGGATTAGTGTTAGGTTTAGTGTTAATTTAGGCCTATGGTTAGGGCTATGGTTAGGGTTAATGTTAGTGTTAAGTTTAGGGTTAGTTTTAGGGGAAGTTATGGGGTTATAGCTAGGTTCAGGGCAAGGGTGAGAGTTAAAATTAGGGATAGGGATAGGGTGAGGGTTCAGGTTAGGTTTGAGGCTAGGTTTCGGGCTAGGGTGAGGGCTAGGGTTTGTGTTAGGGTTAGGCCTATATTAGGGCTAGGGCTAATATGAGGTCTAGGGTTTTTATGGTTAGGGATAGTTTCAGGTTTAGCTTTATGGCTAGGTATAGTGTAAGGATTAGGTTGAGGGATAGGGTCACTTTTAGAACTAGGGTATTATTAGGGTCAGTGTCAGGGTTAGGGTTTGTTTAGGTTAAGGTTTAGTGTTAGGGCTCAAACTAGCATTAGGGTTAGGTTTAGGGTTAGGGTAATGAATATGGTTAGGTTTAGGGTTAAGATTAGGTTTAGGGTAATGGATAGGGTTAGGGTTATAGATAGGAGTAGGGTTATCCTAGAGTTAGCATTAGTGTTAGGGTTGGGGTTAAGGTAATGGATAGGATTAGAGGTAGGTTTAGGGCTATGATTATGGTTAGGATTAAGGCTAGGTTTAGGATTAGGTTTATGGTTATGGTTAAAGCTAATGTTAGGGCTCGGATTAGGGCTAAGATTTAGATAAGGTTAGGGCTAGAATTATGGCTATGGCTAATGTAAGATCTAGGGTTAGGTTTGGGTTAAATTTAGGGTGAGTGTTTGGTCTAGATCTAGTGTTAGCATTATCTTTAGGGTTAGTGTGATATTTATAGCTAGGGTTAGTGTTAGGATATAAGTCAGGGTCAGGGTTAGTTTTAGGCCTAGTACTCAAATTAGAGTAAAGAGGTTATGGCTAGGTGTAGGGTTATGGTTAGGTTAAGGTGTAGGGTTAGGACAATGGCTTTGTTTTGTTTTAGGGCTAAGGCTAGGGTTAGGGCTATTTTTAGGATTAGCAATAGTGTTAGGTCTAGTGGTAGGGTGAGGTTCAGGCTTAGGGTTAGTGTTAGATTTAGAGTTATGGTTAGGTCTAGGGATTGGTCTAGGGCTAGTATTAGGGCTAAGGTTAGGGCTTGTGTTAGGGTTATGGTAACTGATATGTTTAGTACTAGAAGTAGGGCTAGGGCAAGTTTTAGAGTTAGTTTTAGGCCTAGGGTTAGGGATAGGTTTAGGGCTAAATTAGGGCTATGATTAGCGCTAGGGTTAGTGTTAGGGTTAGGCCTATGGTTAGGGCTAGATTTAGGGTTAGTGTTAGGATAAGGGTTAGGGTTAGAGTTAGGGGAAAGGATGGGATTATAGCTAGATTCAGGGCTAATGTGAGGGTTAAAATCAGGGGTAGGGCTAGGGTTAGGGTTCAGGATTAAGTCTAGGATTAGGGCTAGTGTTGGTATTAGGGTTAGGGATAGTATTAAGGCTAGGGCTAATGTCAGGCCTAGGTATGTGGTTAGGGTTAGTTTTTGGGTTAGGTTGTGGCTAGGTCTAGTATAAGGTTTAGGTTTAGGATAAAGGTCAGGCTTAGAGCCAGGTATATTATTAGGGTCAGGGTCCAGGTAGAGTTTGGTTTAGGTAAAGGCTTAGGGTTAAGGCTTGATTTAATATTAGGGTTAGGGTTTGGGTTAGGGTAATGGATAGGGTTAGGTTTAGGGTTCAAGATAGGTTAGAGTAATGAAAAAGATTAATGTTAGGGATAAGGTTAGCATTAGGCCTAGGGTTAGCATTTGAGTTAGTCTTATCTTTAGGGCAATGGAAAGGGTTAGAGCTAAGGTTAGGGATAGGGTTAAAGTTAGGAATAGGGCTAGTATAGGGTTAGGCCTAGGGTTAATGTTAGTGTTAGGTTTAGGGTAAGTGTAGCATTAGAGCTAGGGTTAGGGCTAGGGCAAGGGTTAGGGTTAGGGTGAGGTCTAGGGTTACAGTTAGGGTCAAAATCAGGGCTTGGTTTAGGGCTAGGATAATGGCTAGGTATTGTGGGAGGTTTATGGCTAACATTAGGGCTATGGGTAATGTAAGAGCTAGGATTATGTTTATGACTATTTTATGGTTAGGGTTATAGATAAGTCTAGTGTTAGGGTTAGGTTTTGGGTTAAGATAAGGTATAGAGCTAAGGTTTGGGTTATGGTAAGTATCACTGTTTGGGTTAGAGTTAGGTTTAGGGTTAGGACTAGAAGTGGGTCTAGGGATAGAGTTAGACTTTTCATTAGTTTCAGGGTTATTTTCAGGGCTAGTGCCAGGTTTTTGTTTAGGGCTAGGGCTACATTCATGACTCTATTTAGGATTAGGTTTGGTCCAGTGCTAGTGTTATGGTTAGGTTTAGGTATAGTTTTACCGGTAGGGGTACTGTTAGGGTTCCATTTAGGATTGGGGTCAGGTTTAGACCTATGGTTAGTGTTACGGTCATAATAAGGGTCAGGGTAAGGGTTTGGGTTTGGGTTAGGGTTGGAGCTAGAATGAGGGCTAGGGTTAAGACTAGTAATAGAGTTAGTATTTGGGATAGGCTAAGGATTATGGTTAGGAAAAGGGTAGCATTAGGTTGAGAGTTTGGCTTAGGGTAAGGAATAGTTTTAGGGGTAATGTTAGGGTTTGTGTTAGGGTTAGGTTTAGGGCTATGGTTAGGGTTAGGGTTAGGGTTTAAACTAGGGTTAAAGCTCAGATTAGGGCTAGGATTTGTGTTAGCATTAGGGCTATGGCTAACATAACAACTAGGTTTCCAATTAGAACTAGTTTTATGGTTAGCATTAGGACGATGTTTAGAGCTAGAGTTAGTGTTAGGGTCTGAGTCAGAGACAGGGTTATTTCTAGGGTTAGGGTTAGGGCTCAAATTTAAACTAGGTTTAGGTCTAGGTGTAGGGTTAGTGTTGGGTTTAGGTTAAGGGTTAGGGTTATGGTTATGGTTCGGTTTGTTTTAGGGCTAGGGTAGGGTTAGGGCTATTTTTCCAATTAGCATTTGGGTTAGGGCTAGTGTTAGGGTGAGGTTTACGCTTAATGCTAGGGTTAGATCCATGTTTAGTGCTAGGGTGAAAGTTAGGGCTAGGGTTGGGGTTAGGGATAAGGCTAAGTTTTGGTTTATGGTAAGGGATAGGTTTAGAACTAGGACTAGGGCTAGGGCGAGAATGAGACTTAGTCTTATGGCTATGGCTAGGGTTAGGTTTAGGGTTAGGCTAGGTTAGGGTTATTGTTAGGTTTATGCCTAAGTTTAGGGCTAGTGTTAGGGCTAGCGATAGGGTTAAGGTAAGGTATGATGTTAGAGCTAGGTTTAGGGTTAGGGCAAGGGATAAAATTTAAGTTTAGGGCTAGGGTTAAGATTAGGATTAGAATTAAGTCTAGGCTTAAGACTAGGATTAGATCTAGGGTTTGTGTTAGGTTTAGGGCTAGGGCTAATGACAGGTCTAGGGTTATGGTTAGGAATAGTTTTACGGTTAGGTGTATGCTAAGAGCCAAGTATATGATGCATGTCATTTTTGGTGGAAAGGTGACGCCAGCTAGCCATTGAGATGATATGATTATGTTAAGATTTGCATTCATATGGATATTGGACTCTTGCTGTTCACCTAGGCTGGCTACGGGACTCCTGGAGGGTTCCCATTGGTTGGGGAAGTACAGTAGGAGGGAGTTCCGGGGGAGGAGCTCTCTCTGTGGTTTGGGAGGAGGGCACTTGGGTGAAAAAAATCTTCCCGGGCGGTACCGGACATTGGCGGTAGTTTCAAAAAATAAACTTTGTTCCTGCTTGAGTGGCTCGTGATTTTGTGCCCAGCCAGACTGCGGCAACTGGTGGCCCGCACGGGGAATGCCTGAAGCTTGGAGGTGAGTAAAATTGCTAGCCCCTGAGGGAAGGCAACAAAATGGGTGACCATTTCAAAAAACAATGTGTTCTCGTTTTGATTTATCTTGTTTTTGTTTCAAGCTGCCTATCCCTAGAATTTTCTCAGGCAAACTGGGAAAAATGGTTGGCTCAAGGTCTGAAGTTGTTTGGCCCTGAGAAAGAGAAAATTGATACAACTATTCTTTGTTCGGTTTTTGTTTCATTCTGTTTCGGTTTTGTTTTATGTTATCTTATTGGGTTGCGTTACCTTTATAGTAGATTAGAAACTAGTAAAAAACAAACCAAAAGACTGTTAAGTAAATTGTTAGAGGTCCAGACTATGGTAGAAAACATGTTAGGTCAAGCGAAAGAGAAGGTCTCTCAAGCTAGTCAGACAGAGGAAGATTTGAAGAAAGAAAGCTTAGAGGAAAAACAACCATCAGGCGGGGAATTACAACAGGAGGCTGCTACTAACCCCGTTCTATCACCAGAGGGCGTAATTCAACCAACAGCTCCATCTACAGCTGAGCGGCCCTCAACTCCCGTAGTTGATGGACGGAATCCTGAGGCAGGACCCCAAAGATTAGCATGCCCTGTACTTGAGCAGGCAGGAAGGCAACAAATTCACCGTGCTTTAGATTTCAAAACAGTGAAGCAATTAAAGGAGGCTGTAACAACCTACGGGCCGCAAGCACCCTTCACTGTGAGCATGGTCGAATCCATTACCAACTTAGACATGTCGCCAGCAGATTGGGCTAACATGTGTCGATCTGTGCTAAAAGGAGGACAATATTTGTCATGGAAGGTGGCCAATGAGGAATTTTGCATGGAGACAGCTAGGCAAAATGCAGCAGCCGGTTACCCTCAAAGAAATCTAGATATGTTATTAGGAAAAGGACCTTATGAGGGTCAACGGCAACAAATTGAATATGATCCTGGTGTATATGCACAAATTGCTGTAGATGCAATTAAGGCATGGAAAACTTTACAGGGGCATGGAGATTTACAAGGACAATTATCTAAGGTAATACAAGGAGCTAATGAACCTTACGCTGAATTTGTAGATAGGCTTATTCAGACAGCATCTAGAGTATTTGGAGAAACAGAAGTGGCAATGCCATTTATAAAACAACTGGCTTATGACCAAGCAAATCGTTGCTGCAGAGAGGTCATCAGACCATGGAAACATGAAGATTTAAACACATATATTAAATTATGTAGAGACATTAATGAACAAGGGCAAATCTTAGCAGCAGTACAACAGGCTTTAGATGCCAGGCCAAAAACATGCTATAATTGTGATCAAACAGGACATTTTAAAAGGAGTTGCCCCATAGGAGGAGGGTTTAACAAGGCTAGGTATCAAAGGAATAGAATACTGGGTATTTGCCCACGATGCCGTAGAGGGAAACATTGGGCTAATGAATGCCGTTCTCAAACCACCATAGAGGGTATTCCATTATCAAAAAACAGACAAGGACCAAGTGTTTACCCACGATATCGTGGAGAAAGACATCAGGCTCCATTGCCAAAAAAGGGAATGGAGGGCCCAATGCTCCGGGGCCCAAAACCACAAATATACGGGGCAGTGGAGGAACCCAGCAACACCATCAAGGTAGTGCCCAGGACGCATTATCCATTAAATCCCTCATCAGACAAACTAGAGGGAGCGCAGGGTTGGACATCTGCGCCTCTGCCAGAGCAGTACTAACTCCAGAGATGGGAGTTCAAATCATTCCCACAGGAGTAAAAGGACCTCTTCCCCAAAGAACAGTAGGCTTATTATTGGGATGCAGTTCTTCAACACTAAAAGGACTTATGATAAGTCCTGGGGTAATTGATCCCAATTATGAAGGTGAAATAAAAATTATAGCTACTTCTCCAAGAGGTATATCAGTAATTTCACCAGGAGATAGAATAGCACAGTTATTAATAATACCCAGCCTACATGATAAATTTTCCAGTCGTACTGTAGAAAGAGGTTCCAGGGGATTAGGCTCCACAGGTGTAGATTGGGCTATGCTGTCTTTAAATCTAGATTCTCGCCCAATGCTAAAACTAAATATTCAAGGACATGACTTTAATGGGCTACTTGATACAGGTGCAGACCTTAGCATCATATCTCATCAAGAATGGCCAAAACGTTGGCCATTACAACAAGCCACTCAAACGCTTCGAGGCCTAGGAGTGGCAACTAATCCCCATAGAAGTGCAATGATATTAGATTGGAAGGATCCTGAAGGATGTGAAGGAACTATATAGCCCTATGTACTGGATCATCTTCCTATAAATTTATGGGGATGAGATGTCCTAGATCAATTAGGTTTGACATTAACAAATAACATCAATCCTAATGCACCCACTACTAGGGCTAGACAAGGCTTTAGGAAAGAAGAAAGATTAAGAGAACAAGAACAAGGTATGACAGCACCAATTCAAATAGATCAAGAAACAAATAGACATGGATTGGGTTTTCAGAAAGGGCCACTGAGACAATCAAAATTACTTGGAAATCAGAAAGACCAGTGTGGGTTCCTCAGTGGCCCCTGACTAAAGAAAAGATACAAATAGCCCATGACCTGGTCAAACAACAATTAGCGGAGGGACATATACAACCTTCCATATCTACCCATAATACTCCCATTTTTGTCATTAAAAAGAAATCTGGTAAATGGAGATTATTGCAAGATTTAATAGCCATTAATAATGAGATGGTTATTATGGGACATGCTCAATCAGGGATTCCCCAATTGTCTGCTTTACCAAAAATCTGGTACGTTTTAGCTATAGATATTAAAGATTGTTTTTTTTTTTTTTTTTCAATTCCAATTCATCCCGAGGATAGTCCACATTTTGCATTTACTATCCCTGCACTAAATCATGAAGGTCCTGATCAGAGATATGAATGGAAAGTACTCCCTCAAGGGATGGCTAATAGTCCAACTATGTGTCAAATTTATGTTAACAAAGCATTCCAGCCACTTAGAAATCAAAATCCTGAACTACAAATATTTCACTATATGGATGATGTGTTATTGGCACATAAAGATAAAAACACATTGCTAGAATGTTATGCCACACTTACAAATTTATTAAAAAATTATAATCTAGAGATAGCAAAAGATAAAATACAATTAAATCTTCCAATTAATTATTTAGGGGTTTTATTATCCTCAACCATGGTCCGTCCACCCAAAATTCAAATATGAGTAGATCAACTCAAATCACTTAACGACTTTCAAAAGTTATTAGGAGACATAAATTGGATAAGGCCTTATCTAGGCATACCAACAGGAGAGTTGGGACCTTTATTTGATATTCTAAAAGTCCATCATATCCAAATTCACCCCGCATGTTGACGCCTGAAGCAAGAAAGGCATTAAAAATCATTGAAACATATATGGAAAATATGCAATTGGATAGAATTGATATAAGTTTGCCTTTATTATTTATTGTACTGCCAACAAAAAAATATTCCTACAGGAGTATTTTGGCAAGAAGGTCCATTATTGTGAATACATTTATCTTATTCTCCTAACACTATTCTTACTAGGTATCCTGAGGCTGTAGGACAATTAATACTCAAAGGAATAAAAGCAGCAAAGGGAGTGTTTGGGATTTCTCCCAATAAAATTATTACTCCATATACTATAGATCAAATTGATGAGTTAGCTAATGAGTTAAATACTTGGGCAATAATCATGTGTAAATCTAATGTTTCATTTGATAATCACTTACTGTCTAATCCTTTGTTGTCTTTTTGGTCTAAACATCCTGTAGTTTTTCCAAAGATGACAAAAAAAAAACCCTATCATGAATGCTCCAAATATATTCACTGATGGGTCAAATAATGGTACAGCAGCAGTAGTTACCCCTGATCAAACTTTTACATTTTTAGTACCCAAACAATCAGCTCAAAAGGTAGAGCTTAATGCAGTATTACAAGCTTTTATGATGTTTATAGATTCTGTATTTAATTTATTTTCTGATAGTCAGTATGTAGTTAATGCTATACTATCCCTTGAAGATGCTGGTAGGATTTCCCCTTCTTCTACTGTTTTCTCTTTGTTTTCCACTATACAAAGTCTAATCTGGGACAGAAAAGATCCATTCTTTATAGGACATATCAGGGCACATACAGGATTGCCTGGAGCCCTTAGTTTGGGCAATGAGTTAGCAGATAAATCTACACATGACATACATATTTTCTCCACAATAGAAGAATCTATAAATTTTCATAAAAGGTTCCATGTCAATGCTAATACTTTACAAAAGTGTTTTAAAATAACTAAAGAACAAGCCCGACATATAATAAAACAATGTCAAAATTGTGTGACATTTTTACCACAAGTTAATCTTGGAGTCAATCCTAGAGGACTGATACCTAACCATATTTGGCAGATGGATGTCACACACTTGCCAGAATTTGGAAAATTAAAATATTTACATGTTACAGTTGATACTTCTTCCAGATTTCTGATGGGCTCCCTTCATGCCAGAGAAAAAACTAAAGATGTTATAGCTCATTGCTTACAAAATTTTGCCACTGTGGGCGTTCCAAAACAGTTAAAAACCGATAATGGTCCTGGTTATGCGTCCACCTCTTTTAAACAATTTTGCTCATCATTTGGCATTACTCACATAACAGGAATTCCATACAATCCACAAGGACAAGGCATAGTTGAAAGAGCTCATCAAACTATTAAAATGTACTTATTAAAACAAAAGGAGGGAATTAGAAAGGGGTATATATCCCCCAAAGATAAACTTAAAATAACCCTTTTTACTCTAAACTTTTTAAATTTGGATTCATCAGGGCTTAGTGCTGCGGAAAGACATTTGTATCCAAAAAATGTACATAAGCCTAAGGTACTTTGGAAAGATATTCTAACAGGACAATGGAAAGGTCCTGACCCAGTGATAGTCTGGAGTCGGGGCTCTGTTTGTGTTTTTCCACAGGAAGAACAGCAGCAGATTTGGATTCCAGAGAGACTAACTAAAACAATTTCTACAGACCAAAAGGAAGATGATTCGACTCAAATCCATAACAGCTGATATCCAGATCTCCAGCTTGGCTATTCTTACATCTGCGACAGTGATTAACCAGGATGCTTTTTTCAATATCTATTTTATTATTGCTTTTTCCCACATCATAAAGTTCTATTTTATTTTTGAGCTCATACAGACCTAGGTTAATGTTTTTTCTGATCATTTTTATTTTTTGACTGTGGAGTTTTTGAACATTGCAATGGAGATTTCACCTAGGTAAAGCTACAAGACCTTTACTATTGTCTTATGTGTTATATGTTACGTGTGCACACTTCTGTTTTGTGTTGTATGTCTGTATGTGCGTATGTCCATATATCACATATGAGGAGCGCCCATGCACATGGATCCAAATTTTTTTTTTATTATTCACGTGATTTTAATAGTTTAATTTAATTTGGGTAAACAGCTGTTGAGGATTGTTTTAATATATGAACAAATAGAAGGTTAACAGATCTGTTTGTTTACTTTCACCTTTCCTTTTCATTATATTTAATAATTCTGTTCAGGATAATGTAAATTGTTCTAAATATTGTTTTCTTAGTACCTGTTGAAATGTTACATATTTTTTTTAGCATCATTGTCAAAATTCCTATTTTCATCCCAGTGCCGGTGAAGACAAAGATAAAACCAAACTACAACTTCTTCGAGATTTATCACAACAAACCGTGTAAACTGATACATCAATGATTTATAACTCAACAAGTAATGCTCAATCAATGAGTCAATTTATTTTGGAAGGATATGGACATATTGATAGATTCCTCTGCTTTGAACTGCTTACAGAACTTGCCTGGACTATGTATCACTTGTATGCTTTGTGATCTATTTGTTGATGCAGCGAATTATGGTAGTGCTAGCGTATCTTTGCTGATGTGTCACCAGTGATGCAATTTTTCCTAGGAGCCGTTAATTGACTTGGTATCATGGCATTTCTGTATCCTCCTCCCTTCTACTAGTGATGGTCTAATTTTGGGGGCCAACAGAGGTGAGGTAAAGAACCTCACCCCCCCACCGGCACCAAGGCCAAATTTGGGGGCCAACAGAGGTGAGACAAAGAACCTCACCCCCCCACTGGTACATAGGCCTATCCACAAGTATGGCTATATGCTGGACCGGTAGTCAGTGACGGTTATGATCCAATTGCGGTGGTATCAACCTAAGACAGGAGGCTGACGCCTAAAAGTCAGTTTTCCGATGACGGGTAAGAACCATATGTTGAATTGGACAAACCAAACAGGCATGGTCCCTAGCCAGATTGCTTGTTACTTAAACAGAAGGGGGGAGATGCTA
Organism: Marmota flaviventris; assembly: GCF_047511675.1. Taxonomy (NCBI): domain Eukaryota; kingdom Metazoa; phylum Chordata; class Mammalia; order Rodentia; family Sciuridae; genus Marmota; species Marmota flaviventris. Next base: position 130,488,951 of record NC_092503.1, on the reverse strand, counting down.
AGAGCCAAGTATATGATGCATGGCATTTTTGGTCAAAAGGTGACGCCAGCTAGCCATTGAGATGATATGATTATGTTAAGATTTGCATTCATATGGATATTGGACTCCTGCTGTTCACCTAGGCCGGCTATGGGACTCCTGGAGAGTTCCCATTTGTTGGGGAAGTACAGTAGGAGGGAGTTCCGGGGGAGGAGCTCTCTCTGCAGGTCCGGGAGTAGGGTGCTTGGGTGAAAAAAATCTTCCTGGGCGGTACCAGACATTGGCGGTAGTTTCAAAAAATAAACTTTGTTCCTGCTTGAGTGGCTCGTGATTTTGTGCCCAGCCAGACTGCGGCAGGTGTATGGCTAGGTCTATTTTAATGATGAGGTTGAGGGTTGGGATCAGGTTTACAGCTAGCATATTATTAGGGTCAGAGTCAGGGTTAGGGTATGGTTTAGGTTCACGTTTAGGGTTAGGGCTCAAATTAGCATTAGGGTTAGGATTAGGGTTAGCATAATGGTTATGGTTAGGTTTAGGATTCATTTAGTTTTAGGGTGATGGATAGGGTTAGGGTTAGTGATAGAGTTAGGGTTAGGACTAGGGATAAAATTTGGTTAGGGTTATGGTTAGGCCAATGGATAGGATTAGAGCTACAGTTAGGGCTAGCATTATGGTTAGGTTATAGCTATGATTAGGGTTAGGCCTTGGGTTAGAATTTTGTTGGGGTTATGGTTAGGGTAATGGATAGTATTCAAGCTAGGGTTAGGGCTAGGGTTATGGTAAAAATTAGGGCTATGGTTCAGGTTAGGTCATGATTAGAGTAACAAATAAGATTAGAACTGCAGTTAGGGCTAGGGTTATGGTTAGGTTAGGGCTATGATTAGGGTTAGGCCTTGGGTTAGAATTCGGTTAGGGTTATGGTTAGGGTAATGGATAGGACTCGACTAGAGTTAGGGATAGGGTTATGGTTAAGATTAGGGCTATGGTTCAGGTTAGGTTTTAGATTAAGACAGGTTTAGGTTTAGGGTTAGTTTTAGGTTAAGTGTCAAGGCCAGAGTTAGGGTTAGGTTAGTGTTAAAGGTAGGTTGAAGGCTCAGATTAGGGCTAGGTTTTTGGTTATATTAGGGCTACGGTAGCACTATGTCTAATGTAATATCTTGTGTTACAAATAGGGCTAGTTTTAGGGTTAGCATTAAGTCTAGGTCTAGTGTTAGGGTTAGGTTTAGGTTCAGGGTGATGATTAGAAATAGGGTTAGTGTTAGGTTCAGAGACAGGATCAATGTTACCTTTAGGATTATGGATAGGACTCGAATTAGGGCTAGGGTTAAGGCTAGGTGTAGGGTTAGGGTTTTTGTTAGGATTAGGGTAAGAATTAGGGATAGGGCTAATGTCAGGTCTAGGGTTACAGTTAGTACTATGGCTCAGTTTTGTTTTAGAGCTAGGGCTAAGGTTAGGGCTAGATTTAGGATTAGCAATAGTGTTAGGGCTAGTGGTAGGGTGAGGTTTAGGCTTAGATTTTTTGTTATGGTTAGATCAAGCATTAGGTCTAGGGCTAGGATTAGGGCTAAGGTTAAGGCTAGTGTTAGTGTTATGGTAACGGATAGGGTGAGAACTAGAAATAGAGCTAGGGCGAAAGATAGTGTTATTCTTTGGGCTAGGATTAGGAGTAGATTTAGGGTTAGGGCAAAATTAGGGCTAGGATTAGTGCTAGGATAAATGTTAGGGTTAGGCCTAGTGTTAGGGATAGAGTTAGGATTAGTGTTAGGGTAAGGGTTAGGGTTAGAGTTAGGGTGGGAAATGGGGTTGTAGCTAGGTTTAGGGCTAGGGCGAGGGTTATACGTAGGGTTAGGGCTAGTGTTAGGGTACAGTTTAGGATTAAGGCTAGGTTTAAGGCTAGGATGAGGGTTTGTGTTAGGGATAGGGCTAGGATTAGGGCTAGGGCTAATGCCAGGTCTAGTATTATGGTTAATGATAGTTTTAGGGTTAGGTTATGGCTAGTTCTAATGTAAAATTTAGGTTTAGGGTGAAGGTCAGGTTCAGAGCTGGGTGTATTATTAAGGTCAGAGTCAGGGTTAGGGATTGTTTTAGGTTAAGGTCTAGGGTTAAGGCTTGAATTAACATTAGGTTTTGGGTAATGGATCGGGTTAGATTTAGGTTTCAGTTTAGGTTTAGGGTTTTGAATAGCTTTAGGGATAGCTATTCGGTTAGGTTTAGTTCTATTGTTAGCATTTGGGTTAGGCTTATGTTTAGGGTAATGGATAGGATTACAGCTAGGGTTGGGGCTAGGTTTATGGTTAGGATTAGGGCTAGAGTTAGAGTTAGGGTTCAATTTAGGCTTAGGATTAGGGGTAGGTTTAAGTCTAGGGCAGAGTTAGGGTTAGAGAAGGTATTGGGTAAATGTTAAGGTTAGGGCTATGGTTAGCATTAGGGTTCGGTTTAGGATTATGGTAATGGATAGAGTTTGAGCTAGGGTTTGTGCAATGATTACAGTTAAAATTAGGGTTAAAGTTATAGTTAGGGATAGGGTTATGTTAATGTTTAGTGTTAGGATTAGGGCTAGGTTTAGAGGTAGTGAGTTTTAGAGTTACTTTATTTAATTTTTTTTTATGCAATCCAGGATTCATCTTTAAATAACCTTACTCTGTTCCCCAGGTTTAGGTCTTTTGGTCCAAATGTTTGGTGTCAGGAACAGTTAATATTTTCATTTTACTTCATTTTAACCTATAGAAGTAAATGGAAATAGACCTGGAAATCAAACAGGGATTATGATAGTTGCATGACACTGCACACACACCCTCAATTGTTTTGGGACACTGTGGTATGTTCCTTGTGAGTGTAGGCCTGAGCTGAAGCATGAAAAAACAACTTTATCCAAGAGCCCTTTAGGAGAAAGCAGGGAAATATGCATGTACTGAAATTCCTCCCATAATTATTTGGTCAGATTAGTTTGATACTGCATAAGATTCATTATTTAGCTTGTCCCACAAAGCTCTCCAAGTGTGGGACTTCTAGGATCAATGGTTCTCTAATCCGGTTAGGGTTAGGGTTTTATATAGTGTTAGGGTGAGAGTTAGTTTTGTTCAAACTTCTTTAATACTTGGAAAGAATCATCTTTTACCTACCCTTAACATGCTCCTCAGGTTTGGGCCTTCTTGTTTCTATGGTTCGCTGTCAGAAGCACTCTGTATTTTAAGGTTTCATTTCATATTGACCTATATAGGTAAATGAAAATGGAGGTTGAAATCAAACTAGGTTGGTGCTAGGTTCATAAAACTTCAGACACTGAATCAATTCTCTGTGGGAACTCTCTGGTTTGTTCCTTGGGAAAGTAGCCTTAAGATAAAGATGGCAAAAACAACTTTATCTGAGAACCCTTTAGCAGAAAACAGAAATATGCATGAACTGAAATACCACCCCAATTATTTGGTCATATTTCTTTGATACTGCATAGAATTCATCTGATAGCTAACCCCATTAGGCTACCCAGGTTTGGGACTTCTAGGATCACCATTTTTTAAACAGGTTAGGGATTGTGTTAAGGTTAGTGTTAGGGCTAGTGTTAGAGCTAGTATTAGGGTTAGAGTTAATTTTGTTCAAATTTCTTTGATACTGGGCAGAATTCATTTTTCTCCTGTCCTTACTATACTCCATATGTTTGGGCCTCCTAGGTTCAATGGTTCTCTGTAAGGAACAGTTTGTATTTTAAAGTTTCAGTTCATTTTGTCCTATACAGGTAAAAGGAAATGTAGCTGGAAAGTAAACAGCGTTGGTGCTAGCTGCTTTAAACTTCACACTCCATCAATTGTCTGTGGGCAATCTCTGGTTTGTTCTTGTGAAAGTGGGCCTAAGCTGAAGCATGTAAAAACAACTTTATCCAAGAGTCATCTAGAAGATAAAAGGGAATTATGCATGTACTGATATACTCCATCAATTATTTGGACAGATTTCTTTGATACTGCATAGCATTCATCCCTTAGCTTGCCCTACTAGGCTGCCAAGTTTGGGAACTTTTATGGTCAAAGGTTCCATAAAAAAGTTAGGGTTAGGGGAATGGTTAGGGTTAGAGCTAGTGTTAGGGTTAGAGTTAGTTTTATCAAAATTATTTGATACTTGGCAGGATTTTTCTTTATCTAGATTTACTCTATTCCCCAGGTTTAGGACTTCTCCGTTCACAGGTTTGCTGTTAGGAACAATTTGTATTTTAAGATTTCACTTCATTTTTACCTATATGGGAAATTTAATAGAGATGAAAATCAAACAGGGTTTGTGCTGCTTTCCTTACCCTAAACCTAACTCTAACTTTAATCCTTGCACTATCTTTAAACCTAATCCTAAACCTAGCCTAACCTTAATCATAATCCTAACCCTAACCCTAGCTCTAACCCTATCCATTAACTTAACCTTAACCCTAAACCTAATGCTAACCCCTGGGCCAACTCTAGCACTATCCCTAATCCTAACCAATCCATTACCATAAAAATAACCTGAACCCTAAACCTAACCATATCCATTACCCTAACTATAACCTTAATCCTAATGCTAATTTGAACCCTAACCCTCAACCTTAATCTAAACCAAACCCTAACCATGACCCTGACCCTAATAATACCCTTACCTCTAAAGCTGACCCTAACCCTCATCCTAACCCTTACACTATATCTAGCCATAAACATATCCCTAAAGCTTTCCCTAACTATAACCCTAACCCTGATATTAAACCTAGTCATAATGATAGCCCTAAACTTAACACAAACTGTAGCCCTAATCCTAGGCCTAACCCTAGCTTTAATCCTAACCCTAAACTTAACCCTAGCCATAACCCTAATTTTAACACTCGCCTTAGCCCTAAATCTAGCTGTAACATCATACCTTACCCTACTCTAATCCTAAATCTAAACCGAGACCTAAACCTAGGCCTAACCATAACACTAACCCTAGCCCTAATCCTAGCCCTAATTTAGCCCTAACCTTAACTGAACCCTAACTCTATCCCTAAGACTAACTTAACTCTCACCTTAGTTCTAGTAATAGTTCTAAACCTATCACTTATCATAACCCAAAACCTAGCCCTAACCCTAGCCTAAACTCGAGACCTAACCTTCACCCTAGCCCTAACCCTAGATCTAAACCTCACTCTAAATCTAACCCTAAACCTCATCCTAACACTGGCCATAACCCTAACACTAATCATAAAACTAGCCCTATCCCTACACTTAATGCTAACCCTAGGCCAAATCCTAAACCTATCGCAATCCCTAAACCTATCCATTACCCTAACCCTAACCTAATCGTAGCTCAAACCCTAAACATTACCTTAAAACTAACCCTCATCCTAACCCGAACCTAAACTGACATTTAACCCTATCAAATACCCTGAACCTAATGATAACCCTACCCCTAACATTAGCAGTATCCAGACCCTTACTCTAACTCTAACTCTAACATAAGCATAATCCTAAACCTAACCCTTGCCCTAGTGTGAAGTAACACTAGCTTAATCCCTAAACCATACCCTAAGCCTAAACCTAACCCTAACTCTAGGCCTAATAGTAACCATAACCCTAGGCCCTAACCCTAGCTCTATCCCTATCCATTACCCTAATCATAACCCTTACCCTAATGGTAACCTTAGGCCTAACCCTGACCCTATCACTAACTCTAACCATATCAATTACCCTAAACCTAACCTAAACCCTAAACCTAACAGTCTCATTACCTTAACCTTAACCTAATTCTAATTAAAGCCCTAACCCTAAATCCTAACCTAAACTAACCCTAAACCTGACTCTAACCCTAATATTACACCTAGCTCTAAATCTGACCCTTACTCTAAACCTAATTCTACACTAGACCTAGCAATAAACCTAACCATAAATCTGTCCCTAACCATAACCCTAGACTGAACACTAGCCCTAGCTCCAGTTCTTGTAATAACCCTAAAACAAATCCTAACCCTCAAACTAGCCTTATTAATTACCAAAACCATAACCCTAGCCCTAACCGTAATTCTAATTTTCTATCTAGCCCTAAACCTATCTATAATTTTATCCCTTCCTCTAAGGCTAACCCTATCCCTAAACCCAAACCTAAGCCTAACACTAGGCCTAACCCAAACACAGAACCTAGACCTAATCCTAGCCCTCATTTAGCCCAAAACAAGCACTAATCAGAGACTTAACACTACCTTTAACCGTAACCATAGCCCTAACCCTCGCCCTAACCCTTACCCTAAACCTAACCCTAACCTCAAAACTTGCTCTAACCCTAAACCTTACCCTACCCCTAATCCTAACCGTAACCCTATCTCTAACCCTAGCGGTTACCCTATCCATTACCCTAACCCTAACCATACCCTAATGATAACCTTAGGATAACCCTAAACATATTCGTAACCCTAAACCTATCTATTAACCTAAACCTAACCTGAACCCTAAACCTAACCATATCCATAACACTAACTGTAAAACTAAAGCTAATTTGAGCCCTAAACTTAATCATTAACCTAACACAAACCATAGCCCTGAATCTGTCCCTAATAATATCCCTAGCTCTAAACCATACCCTAAATCTTAACCTAACTCTTACACTATACCTAGCCATAGTCATAACCTTAAATCTATCCCTAAATCTAAGCCTACACCTGAAATTAGCCCTAGCCCTAATGCTAGCCCTGACCCTAACACAGAACCTATCCCTAGTTCTAGCCCTAAACTTAGCCTTAATCCAAACCCTAACCCTAACCCTAGCCCTAACCCTAGCCCTATCCCTGGTGTTAGCCCTAGTTCTAACCCTATCCCTTACACTAAGTCAAACCTTCACCCTATTGCTACCCTAGTCCTAACCCTAATGTTTAGTCTACCCCAAATAATAACTCTATTACTAGTCCTAACCCTAGCCCTCATTCTAGCTATAAACTTAACCCATCTCTAGCCCTAACCATGAACCTTATTCTGACCCTAACACTAAACCTTGGTTTAAACCTGACCGTACCCCTAAACCGAAAACTAACACTAGCCCTACTGGTAAACCTATACCAAAATCTACACTAACACTAGCCCTAGACCTAAATCTATCCTAAATATAGCCATAACTCTAGCCCTCGACCTAACAATAACCCTTAACCTAATCCAAACACTAACTCACCCTAGACTTAACCCTAGTCCTAATTATGGCTGTAAACCTAAAACTAACCCTAACTCGAACACTGACCCTTATCCTAAACTTAACCCTAAACCTAAACCTAACCTTATTGATAGGCCTAAGCTGAACACTAATCCTAGCCATAATACTACCCCTAATTTTTATCTATATTCCTATCCTTAACCCTAACCCTAGACCTAAGACTAACTCTAATTTTTACACTAACCCTATCCCTAGATCTAACCCTATCCCTTACCATAACCCTAACCCTAGCCCTAACCCTTGCCCTATCCTTACTTCTAGCCCTAACCCTAGACCTAATCCTAACTCTAAATGTAATCCTAACACTAAGCCTAAGCCTAACACTATAACTAGCCCTAACCCTAATGCTAATCGTAAAAGTAGCCCTAACTCTAACCCTAAGACTAAAACAAAACTGAACAGTAGCCCTAACCCTAAACCTTAACTTAAACCAAACCCTAACACTACAACTAGACCTAACCCTAGCCCTAATTAGAGTCCTAACGATAACCTTAAACTAACCCTGATCATGACTCATATCCTAACACTCACCAAATCTCTAAACACCACTCTAACCTTAAACCGAACCCTAACAGTAATCCTAGCCCTTATTTGAGTGCTATTCCTAACTCTAAAACTAACTTTGACCCTGACTCCTATTCTAATACTAATCCTAGCTCTAAATATCAACATAACCTTAAAACTAACCCTAACACTAAAGGTCTAACCCCTAAAACTAATCCTAAATAAAACCCTAATTTTAACCCTCATTCTTACATTAGCCATTGCCCTAACCTTAGCCCTAATCCTAAGAGAAAAACTATCCCTAACTGAGCCCTAAACCTAGCTTTAACCCTACCCCAAATGCTACCACTAACACTAGCTCTAACCCTATCTCTAACTGTAAGCAAAATGCTAACCCTAATGGTAACCCTAGACCTATCCCTAATACTAAGGCTAACAAAAACCGTAAGTCAATTAATAGTCCTAAATCTAGCCCTCATTCTAGCTCTAACCCTATCCCAAACCCTAACCCTAACCCTAACCCTGACCCTTATTCTGACCATAACACAACCCCTAGGTTTAAACCTGATCCTAAACCTAGACCAAACCCTAACACTAGCCCTACCAATACTTATGCCCAAGTCTAACCCTATCACAAGCCTAGACCTAAATATAATCCTAAATCTAGCCTTAACTCGTGCTCTAGACCTAAGAAAATAACCTAGCCCTAGACCTAACAATAACCCTTAACCTAAAGCAAAGACTAAACATAATTCTAGACATAAACCTAATCCTAATTCTGGCTTTAACCTTAACTCTATCTCTGATGAACACTGACCCTCCCTTTAACACTAAACCTATATCTAAACCTGACCCAAAACGAAAACCTAAACCTTACTCTACACCTAGCTATAACCCTAACCCTACAACTAGCCCTAATTATAACCCTAGCTCTTACATTACCCATAGACTTAACTTTACACCTTAACCTAACACAAAATGTAGAGTGAATCCTAGGCCTAAACCTAGCCCTAAGCATAACCCTAAACCTAACCCTAGCTGTAACCCTAATACTAACCCAAGCCTTAGTCCTAACCCTAGCTCAAAGCCTAATACTTACCTTAAATATAAACTTAGACCTATCCCTAACTCTGAAGCTAACCCTCGCCCTAATTCTAACCTTAACCCTAGCCTTAAACCTAGTTCTAAACCTACCCATTACACTAACCCTAACCCTAACCCCATGAATGGTCCTAACTGTAGACCTCACTTTAGCTCTAACTCTATCCCAAAACCTAATGCTAACCCTGACCCTTATTCTGACCCTAATGCTAACCCTAGGTCTAAACCTGACCCTAAATCTAGACCAAACCCTAACACTAACTCTAGACCTAAACCTAATTCTAAATCTAGCCTTAACTCTAGCACTAGACCTAAAAAAAAACCTAACCCTAACAATAACCCTTAACCTAATGCAAACACTAAATCTACTCCTAGACCTAGACCTAATTCTGGCTCTAAACCTAATTCTAACTCTAACCCAAACACTGACCCTGCCTTTAATAGTAAATCTACCTCTAAACCTGACCCTAACCGAAAATATAAACCTAACACAGGACCTAGCTATAACCCTAACCCTACAACTAGCCCTAATCGTAACCCTAGCTCTTACATTATCCATAGCCCTATCCTTTCGCCTTAACCTAACACAAAACCTAGAGTAAATCCTAGGCCTAAACCTAGCCCTAAGCCTACCGTAACCCTAACGCTAACCCTAACCCTAATCCTAACCCTAGCCTTAGTCCTAAACATAGATTGAAGCCTAACCATTAGCCTAAATATAAACTTAGACCTATCCCTAACTCTAAAACTAAGCCTAGCCCTAATCCTAACCTTAAACCTAGTCTTAAACCTAGCTCTAAACCACTCATTACCCTAACGCTAATCCTAATCCTATTGATAACCCTAGCTGTAATCCTAACCCTAACCCTAACAAAAAAAAAAAAAAAAAAAAAAAAAAAAACTAATCCTGGTCCTAACCCTAAACCTAAAACTCGCCATAGCCCTAATGCTAGCTCAAACCCTAACCCATACCAAAAATCTAAACATAATTATTACCATAACCTTAACCCTAAAACTAAATCTAACCCTAACCCTACATCTAAACCTATATATAACCGTATCCATTACCCTAACCCTAATCCTAATCCTAATGATAACCCTAGCCATAACCCCAACCCTAACCCTAACTGTAATTCTATTCCTATACCTAACGCTGAACCTAACCCTTGACCTAACCCTAGACTTAACACTAGCTCAAACCCTCACCCTTACCCTAAACATAACCGTAACCCAAACCTAACCCAAATCCTAGCCCTAATATTAACCATAACTATAGCCCAAACCCTAGCTCCAACTCAATCCATTGCCCTAACTGTAACCCTAAATCAAATGCTAAGCCTAGCCCTAACTCTTACCCTAACTCTATCCCTAGCCCTGACTCTAACCCGAACCCTCAACCTAGCCCTAACCCTTACTCAATCCATGACCCTTACCCTTAACCTAACCATAAGACTTATCCTAAGCTGAAGTGTAACCCTAACACTATCCCTAACCCTAAACTGAACCCTAGCCTTAACCCTAGCTCTAACCTCACTCATTACCCTAACCCTAACCAAAAACCTCATGATAACCATAGTCCTAACCCCAAACCTATTCGAATTCTAACCATAAACCTAACCCTAGACCTAACTTTAAACATAGTCCTTGCCATAGTCCTAACCTTAGCTCAAACCCTAACCATACCCTAAATCTAAACCTAACCCTAAACCTAAACCAAACACGAGATATAGCCCTAAACCTAACCCTAAATTTAGCCCTAAACATAACCCTGGTACTTACATTAGCCATAACCTTAAGCCTAGCACTAACTTAATACATAACCTAGACCTAATCTGAGCCCTAACCCCAGTTTTAACCCTAATCCTAACCCTAAACCTAGCCCTAACCCTAACCCTAGCCCCAATCATAAACATAACTCTAGCTCTAACCCTATACATTGCCATAAACATAACCCTAACCCTAATGCTAAACCTAGTCCTAAACCTAATCCTATCCCTAATCCTAACCCTATCCATTACCATAATCCAAAACCTAGACCCTAAACCTCACCCTATCATTAACCTAACACTAACCTTAATGCTAATTTGAGCCCTAACTTTAAAAACTTAACCTAAACCAAACCATAACCCAGACCTGACTGTAAAAATCCTCCTACCTCTAAACCTGAACCTAATCCTAAAACTAACCCTTACACTAAATGTAGCCATAAACCTAACACTAAAACGATGTTTAACCAAAACCAAAGACCTGATATTAGCACTAGCCCTAAACTTAAAACAAACCCTAGCCCTCATCTCACCCTACACATAGCCCTAATCATAACCCTAACCTTATCCATAGCCCTAACCTAATTCTAACCCTCACCCTCCCACTAAACCTAGCTATAAAACCATCCCTTACCCTAATCTTAATCCTAACCCTAACCCTAATGCTAGACCTAAGCTGAACACAAACCCTAGCCTTAATTCTAGCCCTAATTTAACCCTATCCCTAATTCTAATGATAACCATAGACCTAAGACTAACTCTAACTCTCACACTAGCCCTATCCTTAGTTCTAACCATATCCCTTAACTTAACCCTAACCCCAGCCCTAAACATAGCCAAAATCATAGCCATAACCCTTGCCTAATCCTTATTCTTAGTCCTAAACCTAGATCTAACTCTAACTCTAACACTAACACTAAGCCTAACATTAACACTAGCACTAACCCTAACACTAATCATGAAACTAAACCTAACCCTAAACCTAGCAGTAAAACAAAACTGAGTAATAGCCCTAACACTAAACCTTAGCTTAAACCAAACCCTAGCACTACACCTAGATCTAACCCTAGCACTAATACGAGTCCTAACCTTAACTTTAATACTAACCCTGACTCTGACTCATATCCTAACACGCACCCTAGCTCTAAACACCACCCTAACCTTAAAACAAACCCTTACAGTATCCCAAGCCTTATTTCCAGTCCTAACCTTAACCCTAAACCTAACCCTGACCCTGACTATTAACCTAACACTAAGACTAGCTCTATATATCACCTTAACATTAAAACTAATTAACACTAGAGTTTTAACACCTAATCATAATCCATAATTTAATCCTAATTGTAAACCTAGTTCTTACATTAGCCATTGCTCTAAACCTAGCCCTAATCCTAACACAAAAACTAGCCCTAAACCAAGACCTAAACCTAGATTTAACCTTAACCCTTGCCCTAACCCTAGCTCTAAACCTATCCCTTACCTTAAGCCAAACCCTAACCCTAAAGTTAACCCTAATCCTTAACCTAACTCAAACACTTACCCTACTAGTCCTAACTCTAGCCTTCATTCTAGCTCTAACCATAACCCAAACCCTAAACCTAACCCTGACCCTTATTCTGACCCTAACACAAATCGTAGGTCTAAACCTGAACCTAACCTTAAACCAAACCCTAACAGTAGCCCTTCTAATAACCTTATACCTCAAGCTAACCCTAACACTAGCCCTAGACCTAAACCTAATCCTAAATCTAGCCATAAATCGAGCCCTAGACCTATAGAAAAACCAAGACATAGCCCTAAAAATAACCCTTAGCCTAAGCCAAACACTAACTCTTCCCCTAGACCTAACCTAGTCCTTTAATTCTAACCATAACCCTAACCTGAACACTGACCTTGACACTAACAGTAACCCTAGCCCTAAACATCACCCCAACCTTAAACCTAACCCTAAAATATACCTAGCACTAACATTAACCCTAAAACTAGCCTGTATCATAACAAGTTCTTATATTAGCTGTAGCCCTAACCTATCACAAAACATAGCCCTAATCCAAGGCCTTCCCTAGCTTTAACCTTAAAGCTAATCCTAATCCTAACCATAGCCCTAACCATAACCCTAAACCTAGACAAAATCCTTAGCATAATCCTAGCCTTAACCCTAGCTCTAACCTATCAATTACTCTAATGATAACCCTAACACTTATGATAACCCTAGGACAAACCCTAATCCTATCCCTAGCCCTAACCCTATCCAGTACCCTACACTTAACCTGAACCCAAAACCTAAATCTATCATTACTCTATCCTTAACAATAATACTAATTTGAGCCTCAAACGTAAACCTTAACCTAACAAAAACCCTAAACCTGACCCTAACTCTAATAATAGCCCTAGCTCTAAACCTGACCCTAACCATTAACCTAACCCTTAAAATAGACCTACATATAAACCTAACCCAAACTATCCCTAACTGTAACCCTAGACCTGACTTTTGCCCTAGCTCTAATCCTAGTCATAACCCTAACACAAACCTTAGCCCACATCCTAGCCATAAACTTCACCTTAATCATAAACCTAACCCTAACCCTAATTCTAACCCTCACCCTAGCCATAAAACTAGCTATAATCCCAACGCTTACCCTAAACCTAACCCTAACCCTAAACCTAACACTAACCCTAGCCCTAAACCTAGGCTTAACCCTAACACTAACCCTTGCCCTAAGACTAACTGTAACTCTTGCCCTAGCCATATACTGAGTTCTAACCCAATCCCTTACCATCACCCTAAACCTATCCCTAAACTTAGCCCTAACCCTAGCACTATCCTTAGCCCTAGCTCAAACCCTACATCTAAAACTAACTCTAAATCTAACCCTAAACCTGAGCCTAAACCTCACACTAACACTAGCCCTAACCCTAACACTAATCCTAAAATTAGCCCTAACCCTACCCCTAGTCCAAAACCAAAACAGAGTCAGAGCCCTAACCCTAACCCTTAACCTAAACCAAATCCTAACCTTACACCTAGATTCACCTATCTCTAATTTTAGTCCTAAGTCTAACCTGAAAAGTAATCCAGACACTGACTCTGACCCTAACACTAATTCTATCTCTAAATATTTTCATAACCATAAACCTAAATTTAACCTTATACTTAGCCCTAACCCTAACCATATAACTAGCGCTAATCATAACCCTACTTCGTACATTACCCATAGCCTGAACCCTAGCCATAACCTAACCCAAAACCTAGACTTAATCCGAGTCCTAAACCTAGCTTTAACCCTAAACTTAAACCTAACCTAATCAAAAAAAGCCCTAATCCTATTCATATTCCTAGCCCTAATCTTAGGTCTAACTCTATCCAATACCCTAATGATAACCCTAACCCTTATACTAAACATTAGGCCTAATCTTAACCCTCTCCATTACACTAAACTACATCTAAACCCTAAACCTAATGCTGTCATTAACCCTAACCCTAAACCTAATGCTAATTCAAGAACTAAACCTTACCTCTAACTTAAACCAAATCCTAATCTTGAACCTGATCCTAATAATAACCCGAGCTCTAAACCTGACCCTTACCCTAAACCTAACCCTTACACTGGACCAAGCCATAAACCTAACACTAAATCTATCCCTAACTCTAACCCTAGACCTGGCATTAGCCTAGCCCTAATACTAGCCCTAACCCTAACACAAACACTAGCCTTCATTCTAGCCCTAAGCCTAGCCTTAATCATAACACTAACCCTAACACTAGCCCTAACCCTAATACTAACTTTCGCCCTAGACCTCAACTTATCTATAACGCACTCCCTTACCCTACATGTAACCCTAACTATAACCCTTACCTGAGGTCTAAACCTAACACTAACCCTAGCCCTAATTTAACCCTATCCCTAACCATAACCCTAGCCTTAGCCCTAAGACTAACTCTAACTCTCATACTAGCCCTATCACTACTTCTAACCCTATCCCTTACCATAACCCTAACCCTAGTCCTAACCTTTGCCCTATCCTTAGTCCTAGCCTTAACCATAGATCAAATCCTAACTGTAAATCTATCCCTAACCCAAAGCCTAAGTCTAACCATTATAAATACATTTATAGTTAGATTCTATGTCTACAGATGTTGGCTTTAATTATTATTTAGAATATAGTCATTAGTTTCATAAAAGGTAGTATATAGAGAACTGATGGTCAGGAGTAGGATGCTATGTTAAGGGGGAAGGGAGTGAGGGTATGAGATTAATCTATCTTGGCAAACGAGGAGAACTGTAATGAATAGACAGGGGTAATTTATGGAAGAATGTATAAATTCAAATTCCTTATCTGTATTCATAAAATTACCCTATATATAAATAGGAAAAGTTAGGAGGTTGAAAGAGGGATAGAGGGAGAAAGAAAAAGAAGAAAAATAACAAGGAAAGAAAGAAAGAGAGAGAGAATGAAAATAAGAGAAAATAAAGGGGGTGAGGTGGGCCTATGAAATTCCTTTATATTATACTATTCTGGTGATTCAGTTCTTAAAGTTCAATTTCATGCAAAGTTCTTGGTATCACATATGTTGAGATTGTGAGGCCAGAGGGGAAAGGGTAGAGGAGAATAGATGAGAAGAGTGAGAATAGAAAAGTCTCTCAGAACTCTGTTTTATTCCAGTAGGTGGAGTTGTCTATTCCTAGCTTGAGTCTCTGTGCTAAGAGTGGTGGAGGTAGCCAGTTTGAGAGGGCTTGAACTTCTACCTGGAGCCTCCCTACTCTTAGTCTCTGAGTTGGAAACCAGGTACCTGTACAGTTTCTGTTCCACATTGTTAGCTATGCCCCCCAAAACCTTGTGAGAAAAATCTTGAGTTATCACAGCTGGAGGTAGGGGAATTGGAAACCAGGTACCTGAGCAGCCACAGAACTGAGCTGGTAGCCACAGCCACTGATAGATGGTGAGTAAGGTTTTCCAAGATGGATTCCATCTGTTATCTGTGTAGGGTGTTTGGTGAGGTGGGTAGCTCTGAGGTCACCTTTGGGTGTGTCCAGAGCTTGGTCTGGTGACCCGCAAGCAAAGCCTCTGTGTTCTGTGCTACCTACCTTCTGTACCGAGAGTGCCTGCATGGCCGTGACTTCCCTCTGAGCGGAGAGCGAACTCGCAGCCAAGACTTCCCTCTGAGCCAGGAGCTCATGTGCAGCTGAGACTTCCATCTGAGCTGAGAGCACATGTGCAGCCGAGACTTCCATCTGTGCAGAGAGCTCATGTGCTGCAGAGACTTCTGACTTCCAACCGAGCAGAGAGCAACCACACAGCCAAGCCTTTCATATGCACAGAGAGCTCCAGTGTGGCCCTAAATTTCTATGATATTAACAGTTTATATTTTAAGATTTTCCTTCATTATGGATTATTTATGTGAATGAAAATTGAGCTGGAAATCAAACAGGGTTGGTAGGAGGTGCTTGAAACTTCACATAATCAGTTCTCAGTCGGCATTCTCTGTTTTCTTTCTTTTGAACGTAGGCCAAAGCTGAAGCATGCAAAAGCAACTGTATCTGAGATCCCTTAAGCAGAAAAACAGAGAAATATGTATGTATTGAAATAAGTCTCCCCATGATTTGATCAAATTTCTTTGATACTGTGCAGTATTCATTTTTAACTTTCCCCACTAGGCTCCCCAAGTTTGGGACATCTAGGATCAATGGTTTTTAATACAAGTAAGGATTAGGGTTATGGTTAGGGTTAGGGTTAAGTTTAGAGCTAGTGTTAGAGTTATTTTTGTTCAAATTTCTTTGATGCTTTGATGGATTCATCTTTTCCCTAGCCTTACTATTCTCCCCTAGTTTGGGACTTCTGGGTTCAGTGGTTTGCTGTCAGGAACAGTTTGTATTTTAAGGTTTGACTTCATTTTGACCTATATGGGTAAATAAAAATAGAGCTTGAAATCAAACATAGTTGGTTTGAAAGTTTGCTTGAAACTTCACACATTCAATCAGTTCTCAGTGTGCATTTTCTGGTTTCTTTCTTGTGGAAGTAGCCCTATGCTGAAATAGAAAGATGCTGCACAGGATTCATCTATTAGCTTGACCCAGTAAGCTCCCCACTCATTAATCTGTGAGTGTTTTAGGAGCAATCTTCGATAGTTTTTGATCAAATTACTTTGATACTGTACAGGATTCATCCTTTACCTAGCCTTAATAGGATCCCCAATTTGGGGCCTTTAAATTCAAAGGTTCACTGTCAGGAAGAGTTTGAATTTTTAGTTGTCACTTCATTATGGCCTATAGGTGTGAATAACAATGAAACTGGAAATCAAACAGGGTTTTTACTAGCTGCTTGATATGTCACACACTCAATTAGTTCTCTGCAAGCACTCTCTGCTTTCTTTCTGTTAAATATAGGCAAAAGGAGAAGCATGCAAAAATAACTTTATCCGAGAGCATTTTAGGAGACAACAAGGGAAGTAAGCATGTAATGAACTACCTCCCACAATTATTTGGTCAGATTTCTTTGATACTATGCATTTTTCATCTCTTAGCTTGCCCCATTAGGCTTCACAACTTTGGGACTTCTATGATCAAAGGTTATCTAAACAGGTTAGGGTTAAGGTTACAGTTAGTGTTAGGGCTAGGTTTAGACCTAGTGTTAGGTTTAGAGTTAGTGTTGTTCAAATTTTCTTGATACTGGGCAGGATTCATCTTTTACCTAGCCTTACTATGTTCTCCCGGTTTGGGCCTTCTCAGTTCAATGGTTTGTTGTCAGTAACAGTTTGTATTTTGAGGTTTCACTTCATTTTGAACTATATGGTAAAGGGAAATGGAGCTCAAAATCAAAGAGCGTTGGTGCTAGCTGATTGAAACATCTCACACTCAATCAGTTCTCTGTGTGCACTCTCTGGTTTGTGCCTTGTGAATGTAACCCTAAGCTGAAACATGCAAAGCAACTTTATCTGAGAGTGCATTAGGGGAAAACAAGAAAATAGGCATGTACTGAACTGTCTCCCCCAATTATTTCATCATATTTCTTTGATGCTGCATAGGATTCATCCATTAGCTTGCCCCAGTAAGCTCCCCCACGTTTGAGACATCTAGGATCAATGATTTTCTAAACAGGTTAGGGTTAGGTTTAGGATTTGGGTTAGGGCTAGCTTTAGAGATAGAGTTATGGTTAGAGTTTGTTTTGTTCAAATTTCTTTGATACTGGAAAGGATTCATCTTTTACCTAGCCTTATTATATGCCCCAGTTTTGGGCCTTCTTTGTTCAATGGTTCGCTGTCGGGAATAGTTTGTTTTTAATGTCTCACTTAATTTTGACCTATATGGGTAAATGCAAATGGAGCTAGAAATCGGAGGATTGGTGCTAGCTGGTTGAAACTTCACATACTCAATCAGTTGTCTTTGGGCTCTCTCTGATTTCTTCCTTGTGAAAGTAGTTGTAAGATGAAGCATGCAAAACAAATTTATCCAAGATCACTTTAGGATAAAACAGGGCAATCTGCATGTAGTGAAATACCACCCCAAATTATTTGGTCAGATTTTTTGATACTGTGCAGAATTCATCTATAAACGTGCCCCACTAGTTTCCCCAAGTTTGAAACTTTTATGATCAAAGGTTATCTTAACAGGTTAGGGTTATAGTTATGGTTAGAGTTAGGGCAAGGGTTAGGGCTAGTGTTAGGGTTAGAGTTAGTTTTTTTCAACTTTTTTGATACTGGGAAGGATTCATCTTTTTCCTATTCTTAGTATACTCCCCATGTTTGGGCCTCCTAGGTAAAAGGAGTTGCTTTCATGAGCAGTTTTAATTTTTATGTTTCATTTTATTTTGCCTTATAGGGGTGAATGGAAATGGAGCTGGTACTCAAACAGGGTTTGTGCTAGCTGCTTGAAACTTCACACAATCTATCAGTTCTCAGTGTGCATTCTCTCATTTGTTTCTTGTGGAAGCAGCCCAAAGCTGAAGTAGAAAGAAAGAGCTTTATCTGTGAGCACTTTAAGAGCAAGCTTCAATTTTTTTGCTTAATTGCTTTGATACTGTACAGGATTCATTCTTTTCCTAGCCTTAGAAGGATCTCCAAGTTTGGACCTTCAAGGTTTGCAGGTTCACTGTCAGAAACAATTTAAATTTTTAGGTTTCACTTTATTATGGTCTATAGATGTGAATGAAAATAGAGCTGTAAATCAATCAGGGTTACTACTAGCTGCTTGAAACTTCACACACTCAATCAGTTCTCTGTGGGCACTCTCTGGTTTCTTCCTAGTGAAATTTTTCCAAAGCTATGGCAATGAAAACAATATTATTCAAGAGCAATTTAGGAAAAAAAAAAAAAAAAACAGGGGAAATAGGCATGTACTAAAACACCTCCCCCAAATATTTTGTCAGATTATTTTTGATACTGGGCAGGATTCATATGTTACCTTTCCCTACTAGGTACCCCAAGTTTGGGTCTTCTATGATCAAATGTTCTCTAAACAGGTTAGGGTTAGGGTTAGATTTAGGTTTAGGGCTAGGGTTAAAATTAGTGTTGGGTTTAGAGTTAGTTTTGTTCAAATTTCTTTGATACCAGGTAGGATTCATCTTTTACCTAGCCTTACTCTATTCCCCATGTTTAGGCCTTTTCAGTTCATGGTTTGCTGTCAGGAACAGTTTGTGTTTTAAGGATTCACTTCATCTTGACTTATATGTGTAATTGGAAATGGAGATGGATAACAAACAGGGGGGGGGGGTGTTAGCTGCTTGAAACTTCACAAACTCAATCAGTTCTCTGTGGGCACTCTCCGATTTGTTCCTTGTGAATGTAGCCCTGTGTTGAAGCATGCAAAGCATAGGTTTAGGGTGAGGGCGATGTATAGGGCTAGGTTTAGTGTTAGGGTCAAAGTCAGTGTAAGGGTTACTTTTAGAGTTAGGGTTAGGACTCGAATTAGGGCTAAATTTAGTGCTAGATGTAGGGTTAAGTTTTGGTTTAAGTTAAGGTTTAGGGTTAGGGCTATTGCTCAGTTTTGTTTTAGGGCTAGGGATAGAGTTAGGACTAGATTTTGGATTAGTGTTAGAGTTAGAGTTGGTGTTAGGATGAGGTTTAGGATTAGGGTTAGGGTTAGATTTAGATTTAGGGTTAGATCTAGTACTAGGGTTAGTTCTAGGTTCTGGTTCCGGAAGGATTAGGGTTAGAACTATGGATACAGCTAGGAAGAGAGTTAGTTTTAGACTTAGTAACAGGCTTAGGTTAGGGTTAGGGTTACAGCTAAATTAGGGCTAGGTTTAGGGCAAGTGTTAGGGTTAGGCCTAGGGGTAGGGCTAAGTTTAGGGTTAGCATTGTGGTCAAGGTTATGTTTAGGGGAATGGGTGGCAATATAGCTAGCTTTAGGTCTAGGATGAGGGTTAGAATTAGGATTAGGGTTAGGGTTAATTTTCAGGGTAGGATTAAGGTAGGTTTAGGGCTAGAATGATGGCTAGGGTTTGTTTGGTTTAGAGCTAAAACTAGGACTAGGACTAGGACTAATATCAGGTCTATGGTTATGATTAGGGATAGTTTTATGATTAGGTTATGCCTAGTTCTAGTGTAAGAGTTATATTTAGTGTAAGGGTCAGGTTTAGAGCTAGGGGTTTTATTAGGGTTAGGGTCAGGGTCGGCATTTGGTTTAGGTTAAAGTTTATAGTTAAGGCTTGAGTTAGTGCTAGGTTTAGGTTTAGGGTTAGGGTAATGGATATGGCTAGGTTTTGATTTCATTTAAGGTTTAGGGTAAAGCATTTGTTTGGTTTATTGATAAGGTTAGGGTTATGTTTAGTGTAATGGATAGGTTTAGAGCTCGGGTTAGGGCTAGGTTATGTTTTGGATTAAGTCTAGGATTAGGGTTAGGTTTAGAAATAGGGATAGGGTTTGGTTTAAGGTAAACATTAGGGTTAGAGTAAGAGTTAGGGTTAGGGCTAGGGTTATGGTTAGGTAGAGTAAAGGTTAGTGTTTGAGCTAGGGTTAGAGCTATGTCAAGGGTTAGGTTTAAGTTTAAGTCTAGGGCTATGTTTAAGTTTATGGTTTGGTTTAGGGTTAGGGTTATGGCTAGGGTTTTAATTAGGGTTAGGGTTAAGTTTAGGGTAATGGATAATATTAGAGGTAGGGTTAGGGTTAGGTTTAGGGTATGGGTTAGGGCTAGTTTTAGGATTAGGTTTAGTGTAAGACTTAATGTCTCAGCTAAGGTTAGGGCTATTGCAAGGGTTAGGTTTTGGGTTAGGTCTAGGGTTACATTTATGTTGAAGGTTAGGCTTATTTTAGGGATAGAGTTATAATTAGGGTTAGTGTAAAGGTAATGGATAGGGTTAGATCTAAATTTTGGGCCTAGATTAAATTTAGGATTAGAGTTAGGATTAGGGTTAGTGTTTAGAATGGGGCTAGTGTTATGTTTAGTGAAAGGGTTTTTCTAGAGCTACGGTTAGGTCTAAGGCATGGGTTAGGGTTAGGGTTAGTGTTAGGGCTATGATTAGGGTTAGGGTTATGCTTAAGACTAAGTTTAGGCCTAGGATTAGTGCTAGGTTTTATGTTAGGTTTAGGGCTAGGATTAGAACTATGGGTAATGTAAGAGCTAGGATTATATTCAGAGCTAGTTTTAGGGTTAGGATGATGGCTAGGTCTAGTTTTAGATCTAGGTTTTTGGTTAGGGTCAGGTTTCGAGCTAGATTTTTGTTAGGGTAAGGGTCAGTGTTCAGGAAAGGGTTAGGGTTAGGGATATAGCCAGAATTAGGACTAGGTTTAGGTCTAGGCGTAGGGTTAGTGTTTGGTTTAGGTTAAGGGTTATTGTGAGGGCTATGGCAAGGTTTTTGTTTAGGTCTAGGGCTAGAGTTATAGGTATTTTTAGGATTAGCTTTAGGTCTAGGTCTAGTGTTAGGGTTAAGTACAAATATAGGGTTACTGGTAGGGCTAGTGTTAGGGTTTGGTTTAGGGATAGGGTCACATGTAGACCCAGGGTTAGTGTTAGGGTTAGAATAATGGTCAGAGTTAGGGTTAGAGCTAGAATGAGGGCTAGGTTTAGAACTAGTAATATGGTTAGAGTATAAGTTTGGCTAAGGATTAGGGTTAGTACTAGGGTTAGCATGTGGGTTAGGGTTTGGCTTTGGGTAAGGGAAAGTGTTGGACCTAGGGTTAGGGCTAGGGTTAGGGTTAAGGCTAATGTGGGGGTTATGATTTGGGTTAAATCTAGGGTTAGGGCTTAGATTACGGGTAGGATTTGTGTTAGCGTTAGGGGTAGGGTTAGGACAATGACTAATGTATGAACTAGGGTTATGATTAGGGCTAGTTTTATGGTTAGGGTTAAAGCTAGGTCTAGTGCTAGGCTTAATTTAAGGTTAGGGTAATGTTTAGAGCTAGGATTAGTGTTAGGGTCAGTGTCAGGTTCAGGGTTAGTTTTAGAGTTAGGGCTAGGTCTAAGTGTAGATTTAGAGTTTGGTTTAGAATAAGGGTTAGTGTTAGGGCTATGGTTTGGTTTTGTTTTATGACTAGGGCTAGGGATAGTTCAAGTTTTAGGATTAGCGTTATTGTTAGGGCTATGTTAGTTTGGTTTAGGCTTATGGTTATGGTTAAATTTAGAGTTAGGTTTATATTTAGAGTTAGGATTAGGGCTAGGACTAAGGATAGAACTAGGGATAGAGTTAGGGCAAGAGTTAGTCTTAGGGCTAAGGTTAGGGTTTGGATAGGACTAAATTAGGACTAGGATTAGTGCTTGGCTTAGTGTTATTGTTAGGTCTAGGGTTAGGGTTAGGTTTAGGGTTATGGTTAGGTTTAGGGTAAGGGATGGGTTATAGCTAGGTTTAAGGCTAGGGGAAGGATTAAAATTAGGGTTAAAACTTGGGTTATGGATTGGGCTAGGGCTAGGGCTAATTTTAAGTACAGCATTATGGTTAAAGATAGTTTTAGGGTTAGGTTTATGGCTACATCTAGTGTAATGGTAGGTTTAAGGTTTGGGTCATGTTTAGATCTAAGGGTATTATTAGGGTCAAGGTCATTATTAGTGTTTGGGATAGGTTAAGGTTTTAAGTTGTGGCTCAAATTAGCATTAGGTTTAAAATTAGGGTAATAATAGGGTTAGGTTTAGGTTTCAGGTTAGGTTTACGGTAATGGATACAGTTAAGAGTAGGGATAGGTTAGGTTTAAGCCTAGGGTTAGCATTCAGGTTAGGGTTATGGTTAGGATAATGGATCGAGTTAGAGCTAGAGTTATGGTTAGGGTAATGGATAGGGTTAAAGCTAAGGTTATGGTTAGGGTTATGGTTACAATTAGTGCTAGTGTTGGGGTTAAGGTTAGGTTAGGGTTAAAGCTAGGTTTAGGGCAGAGATTTGTGCTAGGTTTTGGGTTAAGTTAAGGCTAGGGTTAGGTTCACGTGTAATATAAGTACTAGGGTTATGAATAAGGCTAGTTTTATGGTTAGCATTAGGGCTAAGTCTAGTGTTAGATTTATGGTTAGGGTTAGAGTGATTTTTAGAGCTAATTTTAGGGTTATGTCAGGTTCACAGTTAGTTTTATTTTTCGGGTTAAACCCAAATTAGGGCTAAGTTTAGGGCTAGGTGTAGGGTTAAGGTTTGGTTTAGGTTAAGGGTCAGGGTTAGGGCTATGGCTTGGTTTTGTATTAGGGCCAGGGCTAGAGTTAGGACTAGTTTTAGAATTAGCATAGGGGTTAGGATTAGGGCTAGTGTTAGGTTTAGTTTTATGCTTATTTTTAGGGTTAGATTTAGATTAAAGGTTAGATCTAGGGTTAGGTCTAGGGCTAAGAAAAGGTCTAGGGTTAGGCCTAGGGTTAGAGCTAGGATTAGGGTCCAGTAAGGGATAAGATTAGAACTATTTTTAGGGCAAGGGTGAGAGTTAGACTTAGTCTTAGGGCTAGGTTAGGATTAGATTTAGGGATATGGCTAAATTAGGGCTAAGATTAGGGCTAGGGTCAGAGTTACTGTTAGGCCCAGGTTTAGGGTTAGGGTTATGATTAAGGCTATGTTTAGGGCTAAGGTAAGGGCTAGGGTTTGTTTTAGGGTTAGGGCTAGATTACAGCTAAGGCTAATGTGAGGTCTAGGGTTACCATTGGGGGTATTTTCAAGCTTAGGTTTTTGGCTAGGTCTAGTGTAAGTGTTACTTTTAGGGTAAGGGTCAGGTTTAGAGCTGAGGGAATTATTAGGGTCATGTTCAGAGTTAGGGTTTGGTTTAGGTTTGACTTTAGGGTTAGTGCTCAAATTAGCATTAGTGTTAGGGTTATTGTAATAATAAGGTTAGGGTTAGGGTTAGGTTTCAGGTTAGGTTTAGGATAATTGATAGGGTTGGGGTTAGTGATAGGTTTAGAGTTAGGCCTAGTGTAAGCATTAGGGTAAGGTTTATGTTTAGGGTAATGGATACAGTTAGGGTTTAGTTTAGGGCTAGGGTTATGGTTAGGATTAGGTCTTGAGTTTGGTTAGGGTGAGGGTTAGAACTAGGGTTATGTTTAGGGTTATGTTTAGCCTAAGGGTCACATTATGAGCTATGGGTAGAGCTAGAGCAAGGGTTAGGATAAAGGTTAGGTCTAGGGATAGAATTACGGAAGTTTGAGGGTTAGAGTGAGGGTTAGGACTAGGATTATCATTAGGGTTAGGGTTAGGTTTAGTGTAATGGATACAGTTAGATTTAGGTTTAGGTTTAGGGTTAGGGTTAGATTTAAATTTAGGGTTAAGTTTAGGGCTATGTTTATGTTTAGGTTTATGGTAAGGGTTAGGTTTTGATCTAGGGTTAGGGTTATATCAAGTGTTAGGTTTAGGGTTAGATCTAAGTTTAGTTTTCTGGTTAGATTTAGGGATATGTTTTGGGTTAAGACTAGGGTTACCAATAGGTCTAGGGTTAGGTTTAGG
Source organism: Marmota flaviventris (assembly GCF_047511675.1). Lineage (NCBI taxonomy): Eukaryota > Metazoa > Chordata > Mammalia > Rodentia > Sciuridae > Marmota > Marmota flaviventris. The sequence goes on along the minus strand of NC_092503.1, from coordinate 130,464,586 downwards.
GTATTGTGTAGGTTTAGAGCTAGGGTAAGGGCTAGGGTTAAGGTGAGGATTAGGGCTAGGGTTAGGATTAGATTTACAGATAGTTCTAGGTTTATGTTTATGGTAAGGGTTAGGCTTTGATCTAGGGTTGGGACTAAGGCTAGGGTTAAGTTAAAATTAGGGCTGGGGTTAGGGTTAGGATAATGCTCAGAGCTAGGTTAAGGCCTAGTATTAGCTCTAGGTTTTGTGTTAGGTTTAGGCCTAGGGTTAGGGCTGTGGATAATGTAAGAACTAGGGTTATGAATAGGGCTAATTTTAGGTTTAGGGTTATGGCTAGTTCTAGTGTTAAGTTTATATTTTCTGTTAGGGTCAGATTTAGAGGTAGGTTTACTGTTAAATGCTGGTCAGTGATCAGGTTAGAGTTAGAGTTAGTGTTATAGCCAGAATTAGGACTAGGTTTAGATCTAGGGGTAGGGGGTAGTGTTTAAGTTAGGGTAAGGGTTACAGTTAGGGCTAGGACTACGTTTTTGTTTAGTTCTAGGGCTAGAGTTAAGGCTAAATTTAGGTTTAATTTTAGGGCTAAGGCTAATGGTTGAATTAGGTTTAGGAATAAGTTTATCAGTAGTGCCAGCATTAGAGTTGGTCTAGGATTAGGGACAGGTTTAGACATAAGTTTAATGTTAGGGTCAGAATAAGGGTCAGGATTAGCATTAGATTTTGGGATAGGATTAGAGCTATAATAGTTCAGAACTATTAATGGGGTTAGGATTTTGGTTAGCCTAAGGATTAGGGACAGGTCTAGGGTTACCATTAGGTTAAGGGTTTTGCTTAGGGTAAGGTATAAGGTTAGAGCTAGGGTTAGGGTTAGAGTTAGAGTTAGGGTTAAAGGTAGGTTTAGAGCTTGGATTAGGGCTTGTTTTTGTGTTAGGTTTAGGGCTAGAGTTATGGCAATGGCTAATGTTACAACTAGAGTTACTATTAGGGTTTGTTTTAGGGTTAGGGGTAGGTCTAGTCTTAGGGTTAGGTTTAAGGATGGGGGATATTTAGAACGAGGGTTAGTGTTAGGATATGATCCAGGGTGAGTGTCAGGGTTATGACTCGAATTAGCAATAGGGTTACTGTTAGGATTTTGTTTAAGTTTAGGATGGGATCTAGAGTTGGGTCAGCATTAGAATATGAGTCTGTTTCAGGGTTAGATTTAAGGTTAGGATTAGGAGTCGAAGTTAGGGCTAAGGTTATGTCTAGATGTAGTTTTAGGGTGGTTTAAGTTAAGGTTTAGTTTTAGGGTCATTGCTCAGTTTTGTTTAACTGCTAGGGTTAGGGTTAGGACTAGTTTTACAATTAACATTAGAGTTAGGGCTAGTGTTAGTGTTAGGCTTAGGCTTAGGTTTAGGGTTAGATTTAGACTTAGGGTTAGTTCTAGGGTTAGGGCAATGATTAGGATAGGGCAAGAATTATTGCTAGGTTTAGGGCTAGGTTTGGGGGTTATGGTAAGGAATAGGGTTAGAACTAGGGATAGGGATAGTGTGAGAGTTAGAGTTATTGTTAGGTCTAGGGTTAGGGTTAGGTTTAATTACAAGGTTACCGGTAGGGCCAGTATTAGGTTTTGCTCTATGCTTAGGTTCAGATTTAGATCTAGGGTTATTGTTTGTGTCAGAATAAGGGTCAGGGTTAGTGTTAGGGTTTGGGATAAGGTTAGAGCTAGAATGAGGGCTAGAGTCAGGACTATTAAAAGGGTTCAGATTTTGGTTAGCCTAATAATTAGGAATAGTTATAGGATTACCATTAGGGTTAGGATTTTGCTTAGGGTAAGGGATAAAGATAGAGCTAGGGTTAGGGTTAGAGTTAGGGTTAAAGATAGGTTTAGAGCTTGAAATAGGGCAAGTCTTTGTTGTAGGGTTAGGGCTAGGGTTACGACAATGGCTAATGTAAGAACTAGGGTTACCATTAGGGTTAGTTTTAGGGTTAGGGTTAAGGGTAGGTCTAGTGTTAGGGTTAGATTTAAGATTAGAGTGATATTTAGAGCTAGGGTTAGTGGTAGGATATGAATGAGGTTCAGGGTTAGGGTTAAGACTCAAATTAGGGATAGGGTTACTGGTAGGTTTCGGTTTAAGGTTAGGATGGTGTTTAGAGCTAGGGTGAGTGTTAGGATATGAGGCAGTGTCAGGGTTACTTTTAAGATTGCGTTTAGGAGTCAAATAAGGGCTAGGACTAATTCTAGATGTAGTGTTAGGGTGGTTTAAGTTAAGGTTTAGGGTTAGGACTTTGCTTGGTTTTGTTTTACTGCTAGGGTTAGGGTTAGTGCTAATTTTATAATTAGCATTAGGGTTAGGGCTAGTGTTAGTGTTAGGCTTAAGCTTAGAGTTAGGGTTAGATTTAGATTTAGGGTTAGATCTAGGTTTAGTGTTAGGACTGAGGATAGGGCAAGTGTTAGGTCTAGGGTTAGATTATGGTATGTAATAGGGTTAGAACTAGGAATAGGGCTAGTGTGAATTAGAGTTAGTCTTATGGCTTGGGTTAGGGAAATGGATAAATTAGGGCTAGGATTAGGGCTATGGTTAGTGTTCAGCTTAAATATAGAGTAGGGTTTGAGTTAGTATTAAGTTTAGGGTAAGGGATGATGTTATAGCTAGGTTTAGAGGTAGGGTGATATTTAGAATTAGGTTTAGGGCTTTGGATATGGTTAGGGTTATCATTAAGGCTAGGTTTAGTGCTAGGATGAGGGCTAGTGTTTGTTTTAGGGTTCGGGCTTGGATTTGGTGTAAGGCTGATTTCAGGTCTAGAATTATGTTTAAAGAGAATTTTATGTTTAGGATTATGGCTATGTCTAGTGTAAGGGTTAGGTTTAGGGGTAGAGTCAGGTTTAGGGCAAGGGGTATTATTATGGACAAGGTCTGGGTTAAGGTTTGGGATAGGTTAAGGTCTAAACTTAAGGATCTAATTAGCATTGGGGTTAGGGTTAGAGTAATGATAGGATTAGTATTAGGGTTCAGGTTAGGTTTAGGTTTATGGATAGAAATAGGATTAGAGATAGCATTAGGTTCAGGCCTAGGGTTAGCATTAGGGCTAGGGTTATGTTTATGGTAATGGATAAGGTTAGGGTTAGGGTTATGGTTAGGGCTTGGGTTAGGTTTAAAACTCAGGATAGGGCTCCGGTTATGGCTAGGTTTTGGGTTAAGTTAGTGCTAGGGTTAGGGTTATGGCTAATGTAAGTACTAGAGTTACATTTAGGGCTAATTTTAGGGTTAACGTTAGGGCTAGGTTGAGTGTTAGGGTTAGGTTTAAGGTAAGGTTGATGTTTAGAGCTAGGGTTAATGTTAGTGTCAGAGTCAGGGTCAGAGTTAGTTTTAGGGTTTGGCTTAAAACTCGAATTAGGTCTAGGGTTAGGGGTAGGTGTATTGTTAGGGTTTCATTTAGTTTAAGGGTTAGTGTTAGAACTATGGCTCAGTTTTGTTTTAGGCTAGGGCTATGGTTAGGGCTAGTTTTAGGATTAGTGTTATGCTTAGGGCTAGTGTTTGGGTTAGGCTTAGACTTCAGGTTAGGGTTAGATTTAAAGATAGGTGTTAATCTAAGGTTAGTGCTAGGGCTAAGGATAGGGCAAGGGTTAGGACAATGATTAGGGTTAGGGTTATGGTAAGGAATAGGGTTAGAACTAGTGATAGGGCTAGTGTGAGAGTTAGAGTTCGTCTTATGGCTAGGTTTAGGGTTATGGTTGGGGGTAGGGCTAAATTAGGGCTAGGGTTAGTGTTAGATTTAAGCTTAGGTTTAGGGTAGAGTTAGAGTTAGTTTAGTTTAAAGGAATGGGTTATAGAAAAATTGAGGGCTTGGCAAGGGTTAGTATTAGGGTTAGGGACAGGGTTAGGGTAAGGGTTATGATTAAGACTAGGGTTTAGGGCTAGGATGAGGGCTAGAGTTTGTATTAACTTTAGGGCTAGTATTAGGTCTAGGGCTAATATCAGGTCTAGGGTTACAATTAGGGAAACATTTAGTGTTTGGTTTATGGCTTGGTCAAGTGTAAGGGTTAGGTTAAGGGTAAGTGTCAATTTTAGAGCTAAGGTTATTATTAAGGTCATAATCAAGGTTAGGGTTTAGGTTAGGGTTTAAGTTTAGGGTTCAAATTAGCATTAGATTTAGGGTTAGGGTATTGACAGTGTTAGGTTTAGGGTTTAGTTGTGGTTTAGTGTAATGGATAGGGTTAGGGTTAGGCCTAGGGTTAGCATAAGGAATAGGGTTATCATTAGGGTATGGATAGAGTTAGACCTAAGTTTAGGGCTAGGGTTATGTATAGGATTAGGACTTTTGTTTGGGTTAGTGTTAGGTTTAAGTCAAGGGTTCAAGCTAGGATAAGGACTCTGATTAAGGCTAGGTTTTGGGTTAGGTTAGGGCTAGGGTTAAGACTATGGTGAATGTACGAAGTAAGGTTATGATTAGCGCTAGTTATAAGGTTAGGGTTAAAGCTAGGTCTAGTGTTTGGTTTCGATTGACAGTTACAATGATTTTAGAGCTAGGTTTAGTGTTAGGGTCTGAGTCGGGGTCAGGGTTAGTTTCAGGTTACAGTTATGACTAGAATTAGGGATAAGGTTGGGGATAGGGTTGGGGCAAGGTGTAAGTTTAGGGTTTGGTTTAGTTTAAGGGTTAGGATTAGGGCTATGACTCGGGTTTGCTTTAGGGCTAGGGCTAGGGTTAGGGCTATGATTAGGTCTAGGTTTAGGGTGATGGTAAGGGAAAAGGTTAGAACTACCCTAAAGGTCCAAGGCAAGAGTTATCGTTAGTCTTAGGGCTAGGGTTATGTTTAGTGTTATGGATAGGTTAGGGTTTAGGGTTAGGGCTCAAATTAGCATTAGGATTATGTTTAGGGTTAGGATAATGGATAGGGTTAGCATTATGGATAGGGTTAGGGCTAAGATTAGGGCTAGTGTTAGTGTTAGGGTTAGGCCTAAAGTTAGAGTTAGAGTTAGGATTAAAAATAGGTTTAGATCTGGGATTAGGGCAAGTGTTAATGTTAGAGTTAGGCCTAAATTTAGGGATAGGTTTAGTGTTAGGGTTTGGATTAGGGTTAGGTTTAGGGAAAGGGATGAGATTATACCTAGTTTTAAGGATAGGGTGAGGGTTAGAATTAGGGTTAGGTTTAGGGTTAGGGTTATGATGAAGGCAAGGATTATGTCTAGGATGTGAGTTAAGGTTTGTGTTAGGGTGAGGACTAGGATTAGAGCTAGGGATAATATCAGGTCTAGGGTTAGCTTTAGGGATAGTTTTAGGGTTAGGTTTATATCTAGGTATATTGTAAGGGTTAGGTTTATGTTTAGGGTCAGATTTAGAGCAAAGGGTGTTATTAGGGTCAGGGTTAGGGTTTAGGTTAGGTTATGGTTTATGGTTAGGGCTCGAATTAGCATTAGATTTAGAGATAGGTTAATGACAGTTTTAGGTTGAGGGTTCAAGTTAGGTGTAGGGTAATGGATAGGGTTAGGGATGGGCATAGGATTAGGGTTTGGCCTAGGATTAGCATAAGGGTTAGGATTATCCTAGGGTAATGGATAGGGTTAGAGGTAGGGTTAGGGCTAGGGTTAGGATTGGGTCTAAGGTCAGGCTTAGTCTTAGGGTTAGGGCTATGGTTAGCGTTAGTGTTAGTTTTAGGGTTAAAGATAGGGTAGGGCTTGGATTAGGGCTAGGTTTTGCAATAGGTTAGGGCTATGGCTAAATTAAGAACTTGTTATGATTAGGGCTAGTTTTAGGATTAATGTTAGGGCTAGGTATAGTTTCAGGGTTAGGGTGATGTTTAGAGCTAGGGTTAGTGTTAGTGTCAGGGATAGTGTTCAGATTAGGATTATGGTTAGAATTAAAGCCAGAATTAGAACGACTGTTAGGTCTAGTGGAAGACTTAGTGTTTGGCTTAGGCTAAGGGTTATTATTAGGGCTAGGGCTAGGGTTTTTTTAGGTCTAGGGCTAGAGTTATGGCTAGATTTAGGATTAGGTTTAGGTCTAGGGCTAGTATTAGGTTTATGTTTAGGTATAAGGTCATTGGTAGGGGTAGTGTTAGAGTTTGGTTTAGGGTTAGGTTCAGGTTTAGACCTATGATTAGTGTTATGGTCAGAATAAGGTTCAGGGTTAGGTTAGGGTTTGGGTTATGGTTAGAGCTAGAATGAGGGCTACTGGTAGCACTAGTAATAGCATTAGTGTTTGAGTTAAGTTAAGGATTAGGGTTATAATTAGGATTAGAATTAGTGTTAGGGTTTGTCTTAGGGTAAGGGATAGGGTTATAGCTAGGGTTAGGGGTAGAGTTCGGATTAAAGCTAGATTTAGAGCTCAGAATAGGGCTAGTTTTTGTGTGAGGATTAGGGTTAGGGTTAGAGTAATGTCTAATGTAAGAACTAGGGTTACAATTAGGGTTAGTTTTAGGGTTATGGTTAGGGGTTAGACCTAGAGTGTTAGGATTAGGTTTAAGGTTAGGGTGATATTTAGAGCTAGTGTTAGTTTTAGATTAATAGTCAGGGTCAGGGTTAGTTTTAAGGTTAGGGTTAGGACTCAAATTATGGCTAGGTTTACTGTAGGTGTTTGGTTTAAGGTTAGGATGGTGTTTAGAGCTAGGGTGAGTGTTAGGATATGAGTCAGAGTCAGGGTTCGTATTAAGGTTAAGGTTAGGACTCGAATTAAGGCTAGGGTTAGGTCTAGGTGTAGTATTAGGATTTGGATTAAGTTAAGGTTTAGTATTAGGGCTATTGCTTGGTTTTGATTTACTGTTAGGGTCAGGGTTAGGGCTAGTTTTATGAGTTGTGTTAGTATTAGGGCTAGTTTTTATGTTAGGCTTAGGCTTAGGGTTAGTGTTAGATTTAGAGTTAGGGATAGATCTAGGGTTATGGCTAGGAATAAGGACAGGGCAAGGTTTATGGCTAGGGCTAGAGAGAGGGTTAGGGTTAGGTAAGGGATAGGGTTAGAACTAGGGATAGGACTAGTGTGAAAGGTAGAGTTAGACTTAGGGCTAGGGTTAGGGTTACAAACAGGGTTAAATTAGGGCTAGAATTAGGGCTAGGGTTATGGTTCAGCTTAGGCCTAGCATTAGGTTTAGGGTTAGGGTTAAGTTTAGGGTAAGGATTGGCATTATAGCTAGATTTATAGGTAGGAGGAGGATTAGAATTAGGGTTAGGCCTATGGTTAGGGTTAGGGTTATGATTAAGCCTGGTTTTAGGGTTAGGATGAGGGCTAGGCTTTGTTTTAGGGTAGGGATAGGATTAGGGCTAGGACTAATATCAGGTCTATGGTTATTGTTAAAGATAGTTTTAGGGTTAGGTTTATGGATACAGGTAGTGTAAGGGTTATGTTTAGTTTTAGGTCAGGTTTAGACCTAGGGGTATTACTAAGGTCAGAGCCTTGGTTAGGGTTTGGTATTATGGTTTAAATTTAGGGCTTGATTTAGCATTAAGGTTAGGGTTAGGGTAATGATAGGTTGATGTTTAGGGTTTATGTTTGGTTTAGGATAATGGATAAGGTTAGGATTATGGATAGGTTTAGGTTTAGGCCTAGGGTTAGCATTAGTGTTAGGGCTATAGTTATAGCGATAGATAGGGTTAGAGCTAGGGTTAGTGTATGATTATGATTATGATTAGGGCTAGGGTTAGGGTTAGTACTAGGGTTAAAGCTTGGTTTAGATCTTGAATTAGGGCTAGGTTTTGTGTTAAGTAAGTGCTAGTGTTAGGGTTATGGCTAATGTAAGTACCAGAGTTACATTTAGGGCTAAATTTATGTTTAGGGTTGGGGCTAGGTCTAGTGTTAGGTTTAGGTTTAGGGTTAGAGTGATGTTTAGAGATAGGGTTAGTGTAATGGTCAGATTCAAGGTCAGGGTTAGTTTTAGGGTTCAGCTTAAAACTCGAATTAGTGCTAAGTTTAGGGTTAAGCTTAGGGTTTGGTTTAGGTCAAGGGTTAGGTTTAGGGCTATGTTTGGGTTTTGTTTTAGGGCTAGGGCTAGGATTAGGGCTAGTTTTAGGATTAGCATTAGGGTTAGGGCTAGTGTTAGGTTTAGGTTTAGGCTTAGGTTTAAAGTTAGATTTAGAGTTAGAATTAGATCTAGGATAGGGCTAGGGCTAAGGATAGGGCTAGGGTTAGGGCTAGGAATATTGTTCCAGTAAGGGATAGGGTTAGAACTAGGGATGCGGCAAGGGTGAGAGTTAGAGTTAGTCTTAGGGCTAGGGTTTGGGCTAAGGTTAGGGATAGGCGAAAATTAGGGCTAAGATTAGGGCTAGGGTTAGTGTTAGGGTTAGGCCTAAGGTTAGGTTTAGGGTTAGGATTAAGGCTAGGTTTGGGTCTAGGATAAGGGCTGGGGTTTGTGTTAGTGTTAGGGCTAGAAGTAGGGTTAGTGCTAATGTCAGTTCTAGGGTTATGGTTGGGGATAGATTTAGAATGTTTTATGGCTAGGTCTAGTGTAAGAGTTAGGTTTAGGGTAGGGGTCAGGTTTAGAGCTAGGGGAATTATTAGGGTAAGGTTCAGGGTTTGAGTTTGTTTGAGGTTAGGGTTTAGGGTTAGGGCTCTAATTAGCGTTAGGGTCATGGTTAGGGTAATGATATGATTTTGTTTAGGGTTCAGTATATGTTTATGGTAATTGATAAGGTTAGGGTTAGCATTAGGGTAAGGGTTATGGTTAGGAGAATAGATATGGTTTCAGCTAAATTTAGGGCTAGGATTACTGTTAGAAATAGGTCTCTAGTTAGGAGGGTTAGGGTTATTTCTAGGGTTAGGTTTAGGGTTATGTTTTGTGTAAGGGTTGGGTTTTTAGCTAGGTTTAGGGCTAGGGTGAGGGTTAGGTTTAGGGTTAGGTCTAGGGATATTATTACAGTACCATTAGGGTTAGAGTTAGGATTAGGGCTATGGTCATCATTAGGGGTAGTGTTAGGGTTAGGGTAATGGATACGATTAGATGTAGGTTTAGGTTTATGGTTAGAGTTAGATTGAGGGTTAGGCTTAGGGTTATGGCTATGGTTATGATTAGGTTTATGGTAAGGGTTAGTGTTTGAGCTAGGGTTAGGTCTATGGTGAGGGTGAGGTTTAGGGTTAGGTCTAGGATTAGTTTTCTGGTTATGTTTAGGTTTAGGGTTAGGCCTAGGGTTATCAATAGAGTTAGGGTTATGTTTAGGGTAATGGGTATCTTTAGAGCTAGGTTTAGTGCTAGAGTTATAGTTAGGATTAGGGCTAGGTTTAGGTTTAGATTTAGGGATAGATGTAGGTTTATATTTAGGGTAAGGGTTAGGTTTTGAGCCAGGGTTAGGACTAAGGCGAGGGTTAGGGTAGGGTTAGGGCTACGTTTTGTGTTAGGGTTACACCTAAGGCTAGGTTTATGCCTAGGATAAGATCTAGGTTTTGTGTTAGGTTTAGGCCTAGGGTTAGGGCTATGGGTAATATAAGAGCTAGGGTTATGATTACGGCTAGTTTTAGTGTTAGAGTCATGGCTAGGTCTAGTGTTAGGTTTAGATGTTGTTTAGGCTCCGGTTTAGAGATAGTTTTACTGTTAAAGGCAGGGTCAGTGTTCAGGATAGAGTTAGGGTTAGGGTGAAAGCCAGAATTAGGATAAGGTTAGGTTTAGGGGTAGGGTTAGTGTTTGTTTTAGGTTAAGGGTTATTGTTAGTGCTAGGACTAAGATTTTGTTTAGGTCTAGGGCTAGAGTTATCACTAGATTTAGCATTAGGTTTAGGTCTAGGGCTAGTGTTAGGCTTAGGTTTAGGTATAAATTTACTATAAGGCTTGTTTCAGGGTTCAGTTTAGGTTTAGGTTCAGGTTTAGACCTATAATTAGTGTTACTCTCAGAATAAGGGTGAAGATTAGGATTAGGTTTGGGGTTAGATTTAGAGCTAGAATGAGTGCTAGGGTTAGGACTAGTAATAGGCTTAGGGTTTGGGTTAGAGTAAGGATTAGTATTAGGACTAGGGTTAGCATTATGGATAGGGTTTGGCTTAGGGTAAGGGATATAGTTAGGGCTAGAAGTGTAGGGTTAGGTTTAGGAATAGGGTTTGGGTTAGTGTTCGGATTAAATCTAGTGTGAGGTCTCATATTAGGGCTATTTTTGTGTTACGGTTAAGGCTAGAGTTCTTGCTAAGTCCAATGTAAGAACTAGGTTTATGATTAAGGTTAGTTTTAGAGATGGGATTTGGGCTGGTCTAGTGTTAGCATTAGCTTTAGGGTTAGGGTGATATTTAGAGCTATGGTTAGTTTTAGGCCTAGGACTTGAATTAGAGCTATTGTTATGACTAGTTGTAAGATTAGGGTTTGGTTTAGGTTAAGGTTTAGGGTTAGAGCAATGGCTCGGTTTTGTTTTAGGGCTAGGGCTAGGGTTAGGGCTAGTTTTAGGATTAGAAATGGTATTAGGGCTCATGGTAGGGTGAGGTTTAGGCTTAAGTTTAGGATTAAATTTCGAGTTATGGTTAGATCTAGGGTTACCTATGGCTACGATGAGGGCTAAAGTTAGGGCTAAGGTAACAAATAGGGTTAGAAATAGAAAAAGGACTATGGTAAGCGTGAGATAATCTTAGGACTAGGGTTAGGGTTAGGGTTAGGGGTAGAGCTAAATTAGGTCTAGGATTAGCGCTAGGGTTAGTGTTAGTGTTCGGCCTATGGTTAAGTCTAGGGTTAGAGTTTTGTAATTGTTAGGGTTAGTTTTAGGGGATGTGATGGGGTTATAGTTAGGTTCAGGGCTAGGTCGAGGGTTAAAATTTGGGATAGAGCCAGGGTGAAGGTTTGGATTAGGATTAAGGCTAGGTTTAGGGCAAGATGAGGGCTAGGGTTTGTGTTAGGGTAAGGGCTAGAATTAGGGCTAGGACTAATGTCAAGTCTGGAGTTATGGTTAAGGTTATGTTTATGGCTAGGTCTAGTGTAAGGGTTAGGTTTAGGGTAAGGGTCAGGTTTAGAGCTAGGTGTATTATTAGGGTCAAATTCCAGGTTAGGGCTTACTTTAGGTTAAGGTTTAGGGTTAGGGCTCAAATTAGCATTAGGGTTAGTGTTAGTGTAATGAATAGGATTAGGTTTAGGGTTCAGGTATAGAGTAATGTATAGTGTTAGTTTTAGGGATAGAGTTAGGTTTAGGCCTAGGTTTAGCATTTGGGATAGGCTTATGTGTAGGGTAATGGATAGAGTTAGTGCTAGTGTTAGGGATTGGGTTAAGGTTAGGATTAGGACTAGGGTTAGGTTTAGGCCTAGGGCTAGTGTTAGGGTTAGGTTTAGGTTAAATGTTTATGGTTAGGGCTATGGCGAGGTTTAGGGTTAGAGTCAGGGCTATGGTTAGAATTAGGGTTAGAGTTTGGTCTAGGGTTAGCATTAGTGTTAGGGTTATATTTAAGGTAATGGATAGAATTTGAGGTAGGATTTATGCTATGGTTACAGTTAGGATTAGGGCAAGGGTTAGCGTTAGGTTTACATTTAGGGTAAGAGGTAGAGTTTGAGATAAGTTTAGGGCTAGGCAAGTGTGATGGTTAGGGTTAGGGATAGGGTTAGGGTTAGGCTTACAGCTAGTTTTAGTGCTACATTTAGGGCTACGTTTTGGGGGAGGTTTATGGCTAGTGTTAGGACTATGGGTAATGTAAGAACAAGGATTATGGTTATGGTTAGTTTTAATTTTAGAGTTATGGATAGGTCTAGTGTTAGGGGTATGTTTTGGGTTAGGATAAGGTTTAGAACTAGGGTTTGTGATAGGGTAAAGGTCAGTGTTCAGGTTAGCATTGGATTTAGTGTTTGGAGCACAATTTTACTAGGGTTAGTTCTAGGGGTATTGTTAGTCATTGCGTTAGACTAATGGTTATTGTCAGTGCTAGAGCTAGGTTTTTGTTTAGGGCTAGGACTAGAGTTATGGCTATATTTTGGATTAAGTTTAAGTCTAGTGTTAATGTTACAGTTAGGTTTATGTACAGGTTTACCAATAGGGCTAGTGTTAGTGTTTGGTTTAGGGTTAGGGTCAGGCTTAGACCTAGTGTTAGTGTTAGGGTCAGAATAAGTGTCAGGTATAGGCTTAGGGTTTGGGTTAGGGTTAGAGATAGAATGAAGCCTAGGGTTAAGACTAGTAATAGAGTTAGTGTTTGGGGTAGGCTAAGGATTAGGGTTAGGACTAGTGTAGCATTACGGTTAGGGTTTGGCTTAGGGTAAGGGATAGGGTTAGAGCTAGGGTCAGGGTTAGGATTAGGGTTAGCGTTAGGGTTAAAGCTAGGCTTAGGTTTCAGATTAAGGCTAGGTTTTGTGTTAGGGTTAGGGCTATTGCTAGTGTAAGACCTGGCATTACCATTAGGGCTAGTTTTAGGATTAGGGTTAGGGCTAGGTTTAATGTTAGGGTTAGGTTTAGGTTTAGGGTGATGTTTAGAGCTAGGGTTAGTTTTAGGATCAGAGTCAGAGTCATTATTAGTTGTATGGTTAGGCTTAGGACTCGAATTGGGGCTAGGGTAAGGGCTAGGCATAGCGTTAGGGTTTGGTTTAGGTTAAGGTTTAGGATTAGAGCTGTAGCTCAGTTTTGCTTAAATGCTATGGCTATAGTTAGGAATAGTTTTCAAATTAGCATTAGGATTAGGGCTAGTGTTATTGTGAGGTTTAGGTTTAAGGTTAGGGTTAGATTTAGAGTTAGGGTTAGATCTAGGTTTAGGGCTATGGCTAAGTTTGGGGCTAGGGTTAGGGCTAGGCTTTGGGTCATGGTAAGGGATAATGTTAGAACAAGGGATAGGGCTAGGGCGGGAATTAGAGTTAGTCTTCGGTCTAGGGTTATGATTAGGTTTAGGGTTAGGGCTAAATTAGGTCTAGGATTAGAGCTAGTGTTAGTATTAGGGCTAGGCCTAGGTTTAGGGCTAGGGTTAGAATTAGGGTTAGGATACATTATGATATTATAGCTAGGTTAAGGGCTAAGGTGAGGGTTCACTTTAGGGTTAGGTTTAGTGTTAGGGTTAGGGTTTGGGTTAAGGCTGGATTAGGGCCAGGATTGGGGCTATGTTTTTTTTTTTGTTGTTTTTTTTTTTTTTTTTTTTTTTTTTTTTTTTTATCATAAGGGCTAACATTAGGGCTAGGGCTAATGTCAGGTCTAGGGTTATGATTAGGGATAGTTTCAGGTTTAGTTTTATGGCTGTGTACATTGTAAGGGTTAGGTTGAGTGTTAGGGTCTCTTTTAGAGATAGGGGTATTATTAGAGTCAGAGTCATGTTTAGGGTTCGTTTAGGGTAAGTTTTAGGGTTAGGGGTCAAATTAGGTTAGGATTATGTTTAGGGTTAGAATAATGAATATGGTTATGTTTAGGGTTCAGGTCAGATTTAAGGTAATGAATAGGGTTAGGGATATGGATACAGTTAGGGTTATCCTAGGATTAGTATTAAGTTTAGAGATAGGGTTACGGTAATAGGATTAGAGCTGGAGTTAGGGCTAGGGTTATGGTTAGGATTAAGGATAGGGTTAGGATTAGGTTTAGAGTTAGAGTTAAAGCTAGTGTTAGGGTTAGGGTTAGGGCTAGGTTTTAAATTAGGTTAGAGCTAGGGTAGGGCTGTGGCTAATATAAGAAATAGGGTTAAGATTAGGGCTAGTTTTAGGGTTGGAGTTAGGGCTAGGTCTAGTGTTAGGGTTAGGTTATGATTAGAGTGATGATATGAAATAGGGTTAGTGTTAGGGTCAGAGTCAAAGTCAGTGTTAGTGTTAGGGTTAGGGATAACACTCGAAATAAGGCTAGAGTTATGGGTAGGTGTAGAGTTAGGTTTTGTGTTAGGGTTAGTGCAAGAATTAGGTCTAGGTCTAATGTCAGGTCTGAGGTTAGTTAGGTTAGTGTTATGGTTAGGGCTAGGGCTCAGTTTTCTTTTAGAGCTACAGCTAGGTTTAGAACTAGTTTTAGGATTAATGATAGTGGTAGGGCTAGTGGTAGGGCGAGGTTCAGGCTTAGGGTTAGGGTTATGGTTAGAGTTATGGTGAGATCTAGGGTTAGGACTTGGGCTAGTTTTAGGGGTGAGGTTATGGCTAGTGTTAGGGTTATGGTAAAAGATATAGTTAGTACTACAAATAGGACTAGGTCAAGAGTTAGAGTTAGTCTTAGGGGTAGAGTTAGAGTTAGGGTTACAATTAGCATGAAATTAGGGCTAGGATTAGAACTAGAGTTAGTGTTAGGGTTAGGGTTAGGTTTAGGGTTAGGGGATGGGATGTGGTTATACCTAGGTTCAGAACTAGGGCGAGGGTTGAAATTAGGGATTGGGCTAGGTTTAGGGTTCAGGTTAGGATTAAGGCTAGGTTTAGGACTATTATGAGGGCTTGGGTTTGTGTTAGGTTTAGGGCGAGAATTAGGTCTATGGCTAATGTCAGGGTTATGCTTAGGGATAGTGTTAAGGTTAGGTTTATGGCTAGGTCTATTGTAGGGTTAAGTTTCGAGAAAGGGTCCGGTTTAAAGCTAGGTGTATTGTTAGCGTAAGTGTCTTGTTTAGGGTTTGGTTTAGGTTTAGGGCTTGAGTTAGCATTAGGGTTAGGCATTGGGTTAGATTAATTAATAAGGTTAGGTTTAGTGTTCAGGTTAGTTTTAGGAAATGGATAGGGTTAGTGTTAGAGATAGGTTTAGAGTTAGGCCTAGGGTTAGCATTTGGATTAGGCTTATGTTTAGGGTAATGGATAGGTTTAGAGCTAGGGTTATGCTTACAATTAGGGCTAGGGTTCGGGTTCGGGTTAAGCCTAGGGTTAGTGTTAGGGTTAGGTTTAGGGTAAGTGTTAGGTTTGAGCTATGGTTAGGGCTAGGGCAATGTTTAGGATTATTGTGACCTCTAGGTTTAGGGTTAGGGTTAAGTTTAGAGCTAGGTTTAGCATTAGGGTTAGGGTTATGTTTAGGGTAATGGATAGAGTTAGAACTAGGATTTGGCCTTGGTTATGGTTAGGATTAAGACTAGGGTTAGGGTTAGGTCTAGAGTTATATTTGGGTAAGGGTTAGTGTTTGAGCTAGTGTTAGGGTTAAGGCAAGGTTAGGGTTAGGGTTAGGTCTAGGGTTAGGGTTACGGTTAGGTCTAGGGTTAGGGTTAAGGTTACACTTAGAGCTAGGTTTTGTGTGAGGTTTAGGGCTAATGTTAAGGCTATATGTAATGTAAGACCTAGAGTTAGGGTTATGGCTAGGTCTAGTGTTAGGGTTATGGCTAGATTTTGGGTTTGCATAAAGTTTAGAGCTAGGATTTGTGTTACAGGAAAGGACAGTGTTTGGGTTAGGGTTATGGCCAGAATTAGGACTAGGTTTAGGTCTAGAGATAGAGGTAGTGTTTGGGCTAGGTTAAGGGTTATTGTGAGGGCTAAGGCTAGGTTTTCGTTTAGGGCTAGTGCTAGAGTTATGGCTAGATTTAGGATTATGTTTTTGTCTAGGTCGAGTGTTAAGGTTAGGGTTAGGTATAGGTTTACCCATAAGGCTTGTGTTAGGTTTCAGTTTATAGTTAATGTCAGGTTTAATCCTAGGGTTAGAGGTAGGGTCAGAATAAGGGTCAGGGTTAGGGTTAGGATTTGAGTTAGGGTTAGAGCTAGAATGAGGGCTAGGGTTAGGAATATTAATAGAGTTGGTAGGCTAAGGATTAGGTGTAGGACTAGGGTAGCATTAGGGTGAGGGTTTGGCTTAGGGTAAGGGATAGGTTTAGAGCTAGGGTAATGGCTAGTGTTAGGGTTAGGTATAGGTCTAGGTTAAGGTTAGGGTTAGGTTTAAAGCTAGGTTTAGGTCTCAGATTAGAGCTAGCTTTTCTGTTAGCACAGAGCTATGGCTAATATAAGGGCTGATGTTACGATTAGGGCTAGTTTTAGTGTTAGGGTTAGGGCTAGGTCTAGTGTTTGGGTTAAGTTAGTGTTAGTTAAGTAAATTAGGGTTATTGGTAGGGTCTGAGTCAGGATCAGGGTAAGTTCTAGTTAGTGTTAGGACTCAAATTAGGACTAGGGTTAGGGCTAGGTATAAGCTTAGGTTTATGTTTAGGTTAAGAATTAACATTAAGCCTATGACTCGGTTTTGTTTGAGTGCTAGGGCTAGGGTTAAGGCTAGTTTTCCAGTTAGCATTAGGGTTAGGGCTAGTGTTAGGGTGAGGTTTAGGCTTAGGGTTAGGGTTCTATTTAGGGTTAGGGTTAGGTCTATGTTTAGGGCTAAGGTGAAAGTAGGAATTGGGTTTGGGTTAGGTTTAGGTCTAGGGTTTTTGTTATGGTAAGGGATAGATTTAAAACTAGGGCCGGTGCTAGGGTAAGAGTTAGAGTTAGGGTTACAGTTAGGGTTAGGTTTAGGACTAAATTTGTGCTAGAATTAGTGCTAGGGTTAGTGTTAGGGCTAGGCCTAATTTAGGGCTAGGGTTAGGGTTAGGATTAGTGTAAGGTATGATGTTATAAGGTAAGGTTATGATGTTATAGCTAGGTTTAGGGCGAGGGTCAAAATAGTGTTAGGGCTAGGGTTACGGTTAGGATGAAGGATAGGTTTAGGGCTAGGATTAGGGCTAGGTTTAGGTCTAGGATTAGGGTTAGGTTTTGTTTTAGGGTTAGGGTTAGAATTAGTGCTAGGGCTAATGTTAGGTCTAGGTTTATGGTTAGGGTTAGTTTTAGGGTTAGGGTTATGACTAGTTCTAGTGTAAGGTTTACATTGAGGGTTAGGGTCAGGTTTTGAGATAGGGTTATTATTATGGTCACTGTCATGAGTAAGATTTGAGTTAGGTTAAGGTTTAGTATCAGGGCTTTCATTAGCATTGGGGTTAGAGTTAAGGTTAGGGTAAAGTTTATGGTTAGGTTTAGGGTTCAGGTTAGATTTAGGGTAATGGATAAAATTAAGGTTAGAAATAGGGTTAAGGTTATCCTAGGGTTAGGGTTATGTTTAGTGTAATGGATAGGGTTAGAGCTAGGGTTAGGGCTAGGATTATGGTTAGGATTAAGGCTAGCGTTAGGTTTAGGGTTAGGGCAAGTTTTAGTGTTAGGGTTAGGTTTAGGGTAATCGTTATGGCTCTGGTTAGGATTAGGGTTTAAACAAGGGATAGGGCTCAGATTAGTGCTAGCTTTTGGGTTAGATTAGGACTAGGATTAGGGCTACAGCTACTGTAAGAACTAGGGTTATGATTAGCGATACTTTTAGGGTTAGGGTTATGGGTAGGTGTAGTTTTAGGGTTACATATAATTTTAGGGTGATCTGAGAGCTAGAGTTAGTGTTAGGGTCAGAGTCTTGGTCAAGGTTAGTTTTAGGTTTAGGGTAGGACTGGAATTAGGGCTAGGGTTAGGGCTAGGTGTGGGTTAGGCTTTGGTTTAGGTTAAGGGTTAGAATTAGGGCTATGGCTCGTTTTTTTTATGGCTAGGACTAGATTAGGGCTAGTTTGAGGATTAGCGTTAGTGTTAGGGCTAGATTTAGTGTGAGGTTTAGGCTTAGGAATGGGGTTAGATTTAGAGTTATGGTTAGATCTAGGTTTGGTGATAGGGCTAGCATTAGGGCTAAGGGTAGAGCAAGTTTTAGGGTTATGGTAAGGGATAGGTTTAGAACTAGGAATAGGGCTAGGGCGACAGTTAGAGTTAGTATTATGCTAGTGTTAGGGTTAGGGATAGGGCTAAATTAGGGCTACGATCAGGTCTAGGATT
This sequence comes from Marmota flaviventris, assembly GCF_047511675.1. NCBI lineage: Eukaryota > Metazoa > Chordata > Mammalia > Rodentia > Sciuridae > Marmota > Marmota flaviventris. The sequence goes on along the minus strand of NC_092503.1, from coordinate 130,447,072 downwards.
AGTGTAAGGGTTAAATCTAGGGTTAGAGTTAGGGTTAGAGTTAGGGTTAGATTTAGGAGAAGGGATGGGGTTATATCTAGGTTTAGATATAGGGTGAAGGATAAAATTAGGGATAGGGCTAGAGTTAGGGTTTGGGTTAGGATCAAGGATAGGTTTAGGGCTAGAATGAGGGCTAGCATTTGTGTTAGGGTTATGGCAAGAATTAGGGCTAGGGCTAATATCAGGTCTACGGTTACGGTTAGGGATAATTTTAGGGTAAGGTTTATGACTAGGTCTATATTCAGAGTTAGGTTTAGGGTAAGGTTCAGGTTTAGACCTAGGGGTATTTTAATAATCATGTCAGGTCTTGGGTTTAGATTAGGTTGAGGTTCATGGTTAGTGATCAAATTAACATTAGGGTAGACTTAGGGTTAGTGTAAGGGATAGGGTTAGGTTTAGCTTCGGGTTAGGTTTAGGTTTCATGTTAGGTTTAGGTTAATGGAGAGGGTTAGGGTTAGGCTTAGGGTTAGCATTAGGTTTATGGTTATTGTTCAGGTAATTGATCGATTTAGAGCTATGGCTAGGGCTAGGATTATGTTTAGGATTAGGGCTAGAGTTAGGGTTAGGGTTATGGTTAAGGCTAGGGTTAGGGTTGGGGTTAAGTTTAGGATATGGGTTAGGGTTTAAGCTAGGGTTAGTACTAAGGCTAGGGTTAGGTTTAGGGTTAGGTCAAGGGTTAGGGTTAGTATTAGGGTTAGGGCTAGGGTTAGGGTTAGTGTTAGGCTTAGGGTTTTCTTACCATTAGGTTAAGGGTAACGCTCATGGATTTAGTAAGTATTAGGCTAGGTTGAGGGTTTAGGTTAGAATCAGAGCTAGGGATAGAGGTAGATTTAGGGTTAGAGCTAGGGTTAGAATTAGGTTTAGGGTTATGGTTAGGGTAATGGATAGAGTTAGAGCTAGCGTTTGGGCTATGGCTACCATTAGGATTAGGGCTAGAATTAGGGTTAGAGTTTGGGCTAGGTTTTTTTTTTTTTTTTTTTTGGGGGGGGGGGGGGTAGAGGATTACGTTTTGAGCTAGAGTTAGGGCGAGGGCTAAGTTTTGGGTTAGGTTCAGCGTTAGGTCTGGGGAAAGGATTACAGTAGGTTTAGGGTTAGGGCTACGTTTATCATTAGGGTTAGGATAAGGGTTAGGGTAATGGATATTGTTAGATGTTAGGTTTAGGTTTAGGGTTAGATTTTATTTTAGGGTTAATGTTGGGCATGGTTAGGTTTAGGTTTCTGGTATGGGTTAGGGTTTGAGCTAGGGTTAGGGCTATGTCAAGTGTTAGGTTTAGGGTTAGGTCTAGGGTTAGTTTTCTGGTTAGGATTAGGGTTAGAGTTCAGGTTATGGCTAGGTTTATCAATAGGGTTAGGGTAATGTGCATGTTCAGACCTAGGTTTAGAAATAGGGTTAAGTTTAGGGTTAGGGATAGGGTTAGGGTTAGAGTTAGGGATAAGTCTAAGTTTATATTTAGGGCAACATAGGCATTGAGTTAAGTTTAGGACTAATGCTATAGTTAGGGTTAGGATTAGAGCTAGGGTTAGGGTTACAGTTATACTTAGGGCTAGGTTTAGGCTTAGGATTTACTCTAGGTTTTGTGTTAGCTTAAGGTGTAGGGTTATTGCTATGGGTAATGTAAGAACTAAGATTATGATTAGGGCTAGTTTTAGGGTTAGGATTATGGCTAGGTCTAGTGTTGGGTTTAGATTTTCAGTTAGGGTCAGGCTTAGAGATAGCTTAGTGTTAAATTCAGGGTCCGTGTACAGGTTAGTGTTAGGGTTAAGGTTAAAGCCAGAATTAGGACTAGGTTTATGTCTAGTGGTAGAATTAGTCTTTGCATTAGGTTAAGCTTATTTTTGGGGCTAGGGCTAGGTTTTTGTTTAAGTCTAGGGCTAGAGTTAAGGCTAGATTTAGGATTAGGTTTAGGTCTAGGGCTAGTGGTAGAATCAGGTTTAGTATAAGGTTACTGGTCGGGCTAGTGTTAGGGTTTGGTCTAGGATTAGGGTCAGGTTTAGAACTAGGGCTAGTGTTATGGTCAGAATAAGGGTCAGAGTTAGTGTTAGGGTTAGGGATAGGATAGAGCTAGAATGAGGGCTAGATTTAGGACTACTAATAGGGTTAGGATTTTGATTAGCCTAAGAATTAGGGATATGTCTAGGGTTACCATTAGGGTTAGTGTTTTTCTTAGGTTTAGGGATACAGTTAAAGCTGGTATTAGGGTTAGGGTTCGAGTTAGTGTTAAAGCTAGGTTTAGGGCTCCGATTAGGGCTAGATTTTGTGTTAGAGTCATGGCTTGGAATAGGGCAACAAGTAATGTTACAATTAAGGTTAGCTTTAGGGTTAGTGTTAGGGGTAGTTCTCGTGTTAGGGTTAGGTTTAAGTTTAGGATGAACTTAGAGCTAGGGTTATTGTTAGGATAGGAGTCAGGGACAGGGTTAGCTTTAGGGTTAGGGTTAGGAATCAAATTAGGGCTAGGTTTAGTGTTAGGGTTTGGTTTAAGGTTAGAGTGGTGTTTTAGAGCTAGGGTAAGTGTTAGGGTATAAGTCATGGTCAGGGTTAGTTTTAAGGTTAGGGTTAGGACTCGAATTAGGGCTAGGATTAGTTCTAGGTGTAATTGTGGGTTTTGTTTAAGTTAAGGTTTAGGATTAGTCTATTGTTCAGTTTTGTTTTATCCCAGGGTTAATGTTAGCCCTAGTTTTATGATTAGCATTTGGGTTAGGTCTAGTGTTAGAGTTAGGCTTAGGCTATGGTTAGGGATACATTTAGAGTTAGGCTTAGATCTAGGATTACGCTACGAATAAGGATAAGGCAAGGGTTAGTGCTAGGTTAGGTTATGGTCAGAGATTGGGTTAGAACTAGGAATAGGGATAATGTGAGCGTTAGAATTTGTCTTAGGGCTAGGGTTAGGGTTAGAGTTTCGGCTAGGGTTTGTTTAGTGTAAGGGTTAGAGTTTGAGCTAGAGTTAGGGCTAGGGCTAAGTTGACGGTTAGGTTCAGCATTAGGTCTAGGATAGGATTACGGTAAGTTTAGGTTTGGGGTTAGGGTTAGGGTTAGGTTTATTATTAGGGTTAGGATAAGGGCTAGGGTAATGGATATGGTTAGATGTAAGTTTAGGATTAGGTTTAGGGTTAGATTTAGTTTTAGGTTTATGGTTAAGGCATGGTAAGGTTTAGGTTTCTGGCACAGGTTAGGGTTTGAGCTAGGGTTAGGGCTATGGGAAGTGTTAAGTTTAGGGTTAAGTCTAGGGTTAGTTTTCCAGTTAGGGTTAGGGTAAGTGTTAGGGTAATGTGTATGTTCAGAGCTAGGTTTAGGGATAGGGTTAAGTTTATGGTTAGGGACAGGGTTAGGATTAGAGGTAGGGATAAGTCTAAGTTTATATTTAGGGTAAGGGTTAGGCAATGAGTAAGGTTTAGAACTAAGGCTAGAGTTATGGTTAAAATTAGGGCTAGGGTTAGGGTTAGAGTTACTCTTAGGGCTGGGTTTAGGCCTAGGATTCGCTCTAGGTTTTGTGTTAGGTTAAAGTGTAGGGTTAGGATTATGGGTAATGTAAGAGCCAGGAGTATGATTAGGGATAGTTGTAGGTTTAGGTTATGGCTAGGTCTGGTGTTAGGTTAGGTTTTTGGTTAGGGTCAGGTTTAGAGTTAGTTTAGTGTTAAATGCAGGATCCGTGTTCAGATTAGGTCCGCGTTAGGGTTAAGGTTAAAGCCAAAATTAGGACTAGGTTTATGTCTAGGGGTAGAGTTAGTCTTTGTATTAGGTTAAGGGTTATTGTTAGGGCTAGGGCTAGGTTTTTGTTTAGGTCTAGGGCTAGAGTTAAGGCTAGATTTAGGATTAGGTTTAGGTCTAGGGTTAGTGGTAGAGTCTGGTTTAGTATAAGTTTACTGGTAGGGCTAGTGTTAAGGTTTGGTCTAAGGTTAGATTCAGGTTTAAAACTAGGGTTAGTGTTATGGTCAAAATAAGGGTCAGTGTTAGGGTTAGGGTTTGGGATGGGTTAGAGCTAGAATGAGGGCAAGGTTTAGGACTATAAATATGGTTAGGATTTTGATTAGCCTAAGGATTACGGATAGGTCTAAGTTTACAATTTGGGTTAGGGTTTTGCTTAGGTTTAGGGATAGAGTTAGAGCTACTGTTAGGTGTATGGTTAGGATTAGGGTTCGTGTTAAAGCTAGGTTTATGGTGCAGATTACGGCTGGTTTTTGTGTTAGCCTCAGGGCTAGGGTTAGGGCAACTAATAATGTAAGAATCAGGATTACAATTAGAGTTATATTTAAGGTTAGTGTTTAAGATTAGTGTTTATGGTTAAGTTTAAGGTTAGGATAAATTTAGAGCTAGGGTTATTGTTGGGATAGGAGCCAGGAACAGGGTTATTTTTAGGGTTAGGACTCAAATTAGGGCTAGGTTTATTGTTAGGGTTTGGTTTAAGGTTAGAGTGGTGTTTTAGAGCTAGGGTAAGTGTTAGGGTATATGCCAGGGTCAGGGTTAATTTTAAGGATAGGATTATGATTCGATTTAGGGCTAGGATTTGTTCTAGGTGTACTTTAGGTTTTGTTTTAAGTTAAGGTTTAGGGTTAGGTCTATTGCTCGGTTTTGTTTTAGTCCCAGGTTAGAGTAAGCACTAGTTTCATGACGAGTATTCAGGTTAGGTCTAGTGTTAGTGTTAGGCTTGGGCTTATGTTTAGGGTTATATTTAGAGTTAGGCTTAGATCTAGGGTTAGGCTAGGACTAAGGATAGGGCAATGGTTAGAGCTAGGGTAACGGTAAGGGATAGGGTTAGAACTAGGAATAGGGCTAATGTGAGAGTTAGAGTTTGTCTTAGGGCTATGATTAAGGTTAGGATTTGGATAAGAGTTAAATTAAGGCCAGGATTAGGGCTAGGGTTAGTGTTCAGTTTAGGCCTAGTGATAGGGTTATGGTTAGGGTTATGTTTCAGATAAGGGATGGCGTTATACCTAGTTTTAGAGGTAGGGTGAGGGTTAGGGTATGATTAGGCCTAGGCATAGAGTTAGGGTTATCATTAATGCTAGGTTTAAGGCTAGGATGAGGGCTAATGTTTTTTTTTAGGTTTAGGCTAGGATTAGGGCTAGGGCTAATATCAGGTCTAGGGTTATGGTTAAAGATAATTTTAGGGTTAGATTTAGGTCTATATCTAGTGTAAGGGTTAGGCTTAGGGTAAGGTTCAGGTTTAGAGTTAGGGGAATTTTTAAGTTTAGGGTCAAGCTTAAGGTTTGGTTTAAGTTAGGATTTAGGTTTAGGGCTCGAATTAGCATTAGGGTTAGATTTAGGGTAATGATAGGTTTTGGTTTAGGGTTCAGGTTAGGTTTACGGTAATTTATAGGGTTACAATTAGCAATAGGGTTAGGGTTAGGCTTAGGGTTAGCATTAGGGTAAGGATTATATTTATGGTAGTGGGTTGAATTTGAGCTTAGGTTAGAACTAGGGTTAAGGTTAGGAATAGTTCTTGAGTTATGGTTAGGGTTAAGTTTAGAACTAGGGTTAGGTTTAGGGTTATGTTTAGTGTACGGGTTAGGTTTTGAGCTAGGGTCATGGCTAGGAAGAGAGTTAGTTTTAGGGTTAGATCTAGGGATAAGATTATGCTAGAGTTAGTATTAGGGTTAGGGATAGGGCTAGGGTTATCATTAAGATTAGGTTTAGGGTTAGGGTAATGTATAGGTTTAGATATAGGATTAGGTTAGGGTTAGATTTTGGTTTAGGTTTAGGATTAGGGCTATGGTTATGTTTAGGTTTCTGGTTATGTTTAGGGCTTGAGTTACGTTTAGTGCTATGCCAAGTGTTAAATTTAGGATTATGTCTAGGGTCAGTTTTCCAGTTAGTGTTAGGTTTAGAGTTAGGGTTTAGGCTAGGATTATCAATAAGTTTAGGTTTGGGCTAATGGGTAGGTTTAGAGCTAGGTTTAGGGCGAAGGTTGAGTTTAGGATTAGGGCTAGGGTTAGGATTAGAGTTTGTGATAAGTCTAGGTTTATGTTTTGGGTAAGGTTTAACCTTTGATCTAGGGTTAGGACTAAGGTGAGGACTAGGTTTATGTTAGGGCTAGGGTTAGGTGAGGGCTAGGGTTATGGTTAGTGTTATTCTTAGGGCTAGATTTAGTCCTTGGATTAGTTCTGTGTTTAGGCCTAGGGTTTAGGCCTAGGGTTAGGGCTATGGGTAATGTAAGAGCCAGAGTTATGATTAGGGCTTGTTATACTGTTAGAGTTATGGATGTGTCTAGAATTAGGTTTAGGTTTTGATTAGGGTCAGTTTAAGAGGTACGTTTAGTGTTAAAGGCAGGGTCAGTGTTCCGGTTACAGTTAAAGTTCGGGTTAAAGCCAGAATTAGGAGTAGGTTTTGGTCTAGGGGTCGGGTTAATGTTTGGGTTAGGTTAAAGTTTATTGTTAGGGCTATGGCTAGGTTTTTCTTTATGTCTAGAGCTAGAGTTAAGGCCAGATTTAGAATTAGGTTTAGATCTAGAGCTAATGGTAGGGTTTGGTTTAGGTATGAGTTTACCTGTAGGGCTAGTGTTAGGGTTTGGTTTAGCGTTAGGGTCAGGTTTAGACCTCGGGTTTGTGTTATGGTCAGAATGAGGATCAAGGTTATGGTTAGGGTTTGGGATAGGGTTAGAGCTAGAATTAGATCTAGGGTTAGGACTATTAATAGGGTTATTATTTGGTTAGCCTAAGAATTAGGGATAGGTCTAGGGTTACCATTAGGGTTAGGGTTTTGCTTAGGGTAAGGGATACGGTTAGAAATAGTTTTAGGGCTAGGGTTAGGGTTATGTTTAGGGTTAAAGCTAGGTTTAGGGCTCAGATTAGGGCTAGTTTTTGTGTAAGGTTTAAGGCTAGGGTTAGGGCAATGACTAATATAAGAACCAGGGTTAAAATTAGGGTTAGTTTTAGGGTTAGGGTTAGGGGTAGGTCAAGTGTTAGGGTTAGGTTTAATGTCAGATTGATATTTATAGCTAGAGTAAGTGTTAGAATATGAGTCAAGTCAGGGTTAGTTTTAGGGTTAGGGTTAGGACTCAAATTAGGGCTAGGATTACTGTTAGGGTTTGGTTTAATTTTAGGGTGCTGTTTAAAGCTAGGGTGAGTGTTAGGTTATGAGACAGGGTCAGAGTTATTTTGAAGGATAGATTTAGGTCTTGAATTAGGGCTAGGGTTAATTCTAGGTGTAGTGCTAGTGTTTCGTTTAAGTTAAGTTTAAGTGTTAGGCCCGTTGCTCGGTTTTGTTTTAGTGCTATGGTTAGGGTTAGGGCTAGTTTTACGATTAGATTTAGGGTTAGGGATAGGGTTAAGTTCTGTGTTAGGATTAATGCTAAGTTTAACGCTAGGATTAGGGCTGGGTTTTGTGTTAGGGTTAGGGCAAAAAATTAGGGCTAGGGCTAATATCAGGTCTAAGTTTACAGTTAGGGATAGTCCTAGGGTTATGTTTATGGCTAGGTCAAATTTAAGTGTTACGTTTAGGGAAAGGGTCAGGTTTAGAGCTAGGGGTATTATTAGGGTCAGAGTCAGGCTTTGGGTTTGGGTTAGGTTACGGTTTAGGTTTAGGCTCGAATTAGCATTAAGGTTAGAATTAGGGTAAAGGTAATGGATAGGGTTAGGTTTGGGTTTCAGGTTAGGTTTAGGGTAATGGATATGTTTTTGGTTTGTGATAGGTTTAGGGTTAGGCCTAGGGTTAGCATTAGCATTATGGTTATTTTTAGGGTAATTTATATGGTTATACGTAGGGTTAGGGCTAGGTTTAATTTAGGATTATGGCTAGAGTTAGGGTTAGGTCAGGGTGAGGGTGAGGGTTAGAGTCAGTATTAGTTTTTGGGTATGGTTTAGGGTTTGAGCTAGGTTTAGTGCTAGGGCTAAGGTTTATTTACAGTTTGGTCTAAGGTTCTGGTCATGGTTATGCTAAGGTTAGTGTTACGGTTAGGTCCAGGGTTATCATTAGAGTTAGGGTAATAGGTTTAGATGTCAGGTTAGAGTTAGGGTTAGGGTTAGGTTAGCATTAGTGTTAGGTTTAGGGTTAGGCTTAGGGTTTGAGCTAGCTTAGGGTTAGGATTAGGGTTAGGTTCACTGTTAGTTCTAGGGTTAGGTTTATTTATAGGGTTAGGGTAGGTTTATTTTTATATCTAGTGTTATCATTAGGGTTAAGTTTAGGTCTAGGTAATGGGTAAGGTTCTAGCTAGGTTTAGGGCTAGGGTTAAGGTTAGGATTAGGGCTAGGGTTAGGGGTAGGGGTAGACCTTTGGTTAGTTTTGGGGTTAGGTTATGTTTAAGGGTTAGGGGTTGAGCTAGTATTAGGGCTAGGGCAAGGGTTAGGGTTACAGTCAGGGCTCTAGTGTTAGTGTTAGGATTAGGGCTAGGGTTAGCATTAGGTTTGGGGTTATGGTTAGGGTAATTGCTGGAGTTAGAGCTAGGGTTTGGGCTATGGTTATAGTTAGGATTAGGGCTAGGATTAGGGTGAGGTTTTGGGTTTGTTTTAGGGTTGTGTTTAGGGTAATGTTAAGGGCTAGGACGAGGGTTAGGGTTAGGGTTAGGGCTAGGTATAGGGTTAGTGTTATGCTTAGGGTTAGGTTTAGGGCTACAATTAAAACTAGGTTTTGTGTGAGGTTTAGGGCTTGTGTTAGATGTATTAGTAATTTAAGATCTAGAGTTATGGTTATGGCTAGATTTAGGGTTCATGTAGTGTTAGGGTTAGTTTTGGGGTTATGATAAGATTTAGAGCTCAGGTTTTTGTTTGTTTGTTTGTTTTAGGGTAAGTGTCAAAGTTCAGGTTAGGATTAGGTTTAGGGTTAGGTACAGAATGAGAACTAGGGTTAGGTCTAGTGGTAGTGTTAGTGCTTGAGTTAGGTTAATGGTTATTGTTAGGGATAGAGCTAGGGTTATGGCTATATTTAGGATTAGGTTTAGGTCTAGGGCTAGAGTTAGTGTTAGGTTTAAGTGTATGGTTACCAGTAGGGCTAGTGTTAAGTTTCAAATAAGGTCATGTTTAAACTTAGGTTTAGTGTTAGAGTCAGAATAAGGGTCAGGGTTAGGGTTATGGTTTGTGTTAATTTTAGAGCTAGAATGAGGGCTAGGGTTAGGACTAGTAATAAAGTTAGTGTTTGGGGTAGGCTTAAGATTAGGGTTAGAACTAGGGTAGCAATAGGGTGAGGGTTTGGCTTAGGGTAAGGGATAGGGTTAGAGCTAGGGTTAGGACTAGATATAGGGTTAGGGTTAGGGCCAGGGTTAGGGTTAGGGTTAAAGCTAGGGTTAGGCCTTGGATTAGGGCTAGGTTTTGTGTTAGGTTTAGGGCTATGGCTAATGTAAGAACTGGCATTATGATTAGGGCTAGTTTTAGGGTTAGATTTAGGGCGAGGTCTAGTGTTAGGATTAGGTTTAGGGATAGGGTGATGTGTAGATCTAGGGTCAGTTTTAGGGTCAGATTCAGGGTTAGTATTAGTCTTAGGGTTAGGGTTAGAACTTGAATTAGGGCTAGAGTTAGGGCTAGGCGTAGGGTTAGGGTTTGGTTTTGGTTAAGGGTTAGGGTCAGTGCTATTACTCGGTTTTGCTTGAGGGCTAGGGCTAGGTTTAGGGCTACTTTTCATATTAGCCTTAGGTTTAGAGCTAGTGTTAGGGTATGGTTTAGGCTTATGTTTAGGGTTAGATTTAGAGTTAGGTTTAAATCTATGTTACAGCTAGGGTTATGGCTAGGGTTTGGGTTATCATAAGGAATAGGGTTAGAACTAGGGATGGAGCTAGGGAGAGAGAGTTGGTCTTAGGGTTAGAGTTTGGTAAGGTTAGAGTTAGGGCTGTAATAGGGCTAGGATTAGAGCTAGGGTTAGTATTAAGGCTAAGCCTAGGTTTAGGTCTAGTGTTAGGGTTATGGTTATGGTTAGGCATGATGTTGTAGCTAGGTTTAGAACTAGGGTGAGGGTTAAAATTAGGGTTAGGGATAGTGTTAGGTTAGGGTTAGGATTAAGGCTATTTGGGGGCTAGGATTAGGGCTAGGGTTTGTGTTAGGATTAGGGCTTCATGTGCTAAGGCTAATGTCAGGTCTAGGATTATGGTTAGAGATAGTTTTAGGGTTAGGATTATGGCTAGGTATAGTTTAAAAGTTAGGCTAAGGTTTAGGGTAAGATTTAGAGCTAGGGGCATTATTAGGGTAAGGTACAGCGTTCTGCGTTGGATTAGGTTAATCTTTAAGTTTAGGGCTCAAATTAGTGTTAGGGTTAGGGTTAGGATTAGGTTCATGTATATGGTTAGGTTTAGGGTTCAGGTTAGTTTCAGTGTAATGGATAGGTTTAGGATTAGGAATAGGGTTAGGGTTATCCTAGGGTTAGCATTAGCGTTAGGGTTAGGGTTAGAGTAAGGGTAATCCATAGGATTAGAACTAGGGTTATGGTTAGGATTAGGGCTAGGGTCACGGTTAGGTTTGGGGTTATTGCAAGCGTTAGTGCTAGTGTTAGATTTAAGGTAAGGGTTAGGGCTAGCATAACGGTCATTGTTAATGTTACAGCTAGTGTTGGGGCTCTGATTAGGATAGGTTTTGGATTAGGTTAAAATTAGGGTTAGGGCTAAAGCTAATGTAAGAACTAGGATTATGATTAGGGCTAGTTTTAGGGTTAGGGTTAAAGCTAGGTCTAGTGTTAGGGTTCGGTTTAGGTTTTGGTTGATGTTTAGAGCTAGGGTTAGTGTAGGGTCAGAGTCAGGGTCATGGTTAGTTTTACGGTTAGGGATAGGACTTGAATTAGAGCTAGGTTTAGGGCTATGTGTAGGCTTAGGGTTTGGTTTAGGTTAAAGGTTAGGGTTAAGGCTATAGTTGTGTTTTGTTGTAGGGCTTGGGCTAGGTTAGGGTTAGTTTTAGGATTAGCGTTAGTGTCACAGCTTGTGTTAGTGAGAGATTTAGGTTTAGGTTTAGGGTTTCATTTAGAGTTAGGGTTAGATGTAGGATTAGGGCTAGGGCTTGGGCTAGGGCTAAGGTTAGTGCAAGTTTTAGGGTTATGGCAAGGGTTGGGGTTAGATCTAGGAATAGGACTAGGGTGAGAGTTAGAGTTAGTCTTAGGGCTAGGGTTAGGTTAGGTTTTGGGCTAAATTAGGGCTATGATTAGGTCTAGGGTTTGTGTTAGGGTTAGGTAGGCCTAGTTTTAGGCTTAGGGATAGGGTTAGGTTTAGGGGAAGGGATGGGATTATAGCTAGTTTTAGGGCTAGGTCAAAGGTTAGAATTACGGTTAGGGCTAGGATTATGTTTTGGGTTAGTAATAAGGCTAGGTTTAGGGTTAGGCTGAGGGCTAGGGTTTGTTTTAGCGTTATGGCAAGAATTAGGGCTAGGGCTAGTGTCAGGTCTAGGGTTATAGTTAGAGATAGACCGAGTGTTAGATTTATGGCTAGGTCTTAGGGTAAGGGTTAGGTTTAGGGTAAGGGTTAGGTTTAGAGCTAGGTTTATTATTAGCGTTAGATTCAGGTTTGAGGTTTGGGGTTAGGGCTCAAATGAGCATTAGGGTTAGGGATATGGTAATGATATGGTTAGGTTTAGGGTTCAGATTAGGTTAGGTTAATTGATAGGGTTAGAGTTAGTGGAAGACTTAGGTTTAGGCCTAGGATGAGCATTAGGGTAAGGGGTATGTTTAGGGTAATGGATAGGGTTAGAACTAGGGTTAGGGCTAGGGTTATGGTTAATATTAGGGCTACAGTTAGGTTTAGGGTTAGGGTTTGGCCTAGGGATAACTTTAGGTTTAGGTTTAGTGTACGGTTTAGGGTTTGAGCTAGGGTTAGTGCTAGGGCAAATATTAGGTTTAGGGTTATGTCAAGATGATAGTTATGGTTAAGGTCAAAGTTAGTGTTAGGATTAGGGCTAGGGTTAATATTAGGTTTAGGATATTGGATAGGGTTTGATGTCAGGTTAGGGTTAAGGTTATGATTAGGTTTTGGCTTAAGGTTAGTGTTAGGGATAGTTGTAGGGTTAGGTTTAGGGTAATGATTTGGGTTTGAGCTAGGGTTATGTCTATGGCAAAGTTTAGGTTTATTGCTATGTCTAGGGTTAGAGTTAGGGTAGATTTAGGTTTAGGGATAGGGTTATCATCAGGATTAGGGTTAGGGTTAGGGTAATGGGTATGGTTAGAGCTAGGGTTATGAATAGGGTTAAGGTTAGGATTAGGGTAGGGTTAATGTTAGGGTTAGGTTTAGGCCAAGGGTTAGTGTTAGGGTTATGTTAGGTTTAGTAGTTAGGGATTGAGCTAGGATTTGCACTAGGATGAGTTTTAGGGTTAGAGTCAGGATAAGGTTTAGGCTACGGTTAGCATTAGGGTTAGGGTTATGTTTAGGGTACTGGATAGGGTTAGAGGTAGGGTTTGGCTTATGGTTATGGCTACTTTTAGCGTTAGTGATATGGCTAGGTCTAGAATAGGGTTAGGTTTTTGGTTAGGAAAAGGTTTTGAGCTAGAGTTTGTGTTAGGTTTAGGGTTGGGTTTATGATTAGTTGCAGCATTAGGACTAGGGTTAGGTCTAGGGGTAGGGTTAGTGTTTGGGTTAGGTTAAGGATTATTGTTAGGTTTAGGGCTAGGTTTTTGTTTAGGGCTAGGGCTAGAGTTATCGCTAGATGAAAGATTAGGTGTAGGTCTAGGTCTATTTTTAGGGTTAGGTATAAGGTTACAGGTAGCGTCAATGTTATGGGTCGGTTTAGGGATAGGGTCAGGTCTAAACATACAGTTAGGGTTAGGGTCAGAATAAGTGTCAGGGTTAGTGTTGGAGTTTGGGATAGGGATAGAGCTAGATTGAGAGCTAGTGTTAGGACTAGTAACAGAGTTAGGGTTTGAGTTAGGCTAAGGATTAAATTTAGGACTAGAGTAGCTTTAGGGTTAGAGTTTGGCTTAGGGTAAACAATAGGGTTAGCACTAGGGTTAGGGCTAGGGTAAGGGCTAGGCTTAGGGTTAGGGTTAGAGTTAGGCTAGGGCTAGATTTAGAGTTAAATCTAGCGTTAGGGCTTGGATTAGGGCTAGGGTTTGTGTAAGCTTTAAGTCTACAGCTATTGTAAGAACTAGGGTTACAACTAGGGCTAGTTTTAGGGTTACTGTTATGTCTAGGTTTAGTATTAGGTTAGGTTTGTGGTTAGGGTTATGTTTAGGGTAATGGATAGGTTAGGGTTAGGGAATGTGTTGGGGTAAGACCGAGGGTTAGCATTAGGGTTAGTGTTCAGGTTAGTGTAATGAATAGGGTTAGAGCTAGGGCTACGGCTAGGGTTATGGTTAGGGTTAGGGCTAGGTTTAGGGTTAGGTTTAGGGTTAGTTAAGGATTAAAGATAGGGTTAGGTTTAGAGTAAGGATTAGAGCTACATTTAGGGTTAGAGATAGGGTTAAAGCTAGGGTTTGGGCTCAGATTAGAGCTAGGTTTTGGGTTTCCTTAGGGCTAGTGTTAAAGATATGGATAACATAAGAACTAGGCTTATGTTAGGGCTAATTTTAGGGTTACATTAGGGCTAAGTCTAGTTTTAGGGTTAGGTTTAATTTTAGAGATGTGTTTTGAGCTAGGGTTAGTTTTAGGTTCAGAGTCAGGGTCAGGGTTAGTTTAGGTTAGGGAGGACTCAAATTAGGGGTAGGATTAGGGCTAGATGGCGGGTAAGGATTTGGTTTAGGTTAAGGTTTAGATTTAGTGCTATATCTTGGTTATGTTTTAGGGCTAAGGCTAAAGTTAAGGATAGTTTTATGAATAATGTTAGTGTTATTGCTAGTGATAGGGTGAGTTTAGACTTAGGGGTACATTTAGAATTATGGTTAATACTAGGTTTAGGGCTATGGCTAGTGTTAGGGCTAAGGTTATGTCTAGTGTTTGGGTTACAGTAAGGGATAGGGTTAGAACTAGAAATAGGGCTAGGCGAGAGTTAGATTTAGTCTTAAGGCTAGGGTTAGGGTTAGGGTTAGGGCTAAACTAGGCCTAGGAATATGTCTAGGATTAGTGTTAGGGTTAGGCCTAATGTTAGAGCTATGTTTAGGGTTAGGTTTAGGGTTAGGTTTAGGGCAAGAAATGGGGTTATAGCTAGGCTTAGGGCTAGGGCGATGATTAGAATTAGGTTTAGGAATAGGGTTAGGATTGGGTTAGGATTAAGGCTAGATATGGTGTTAGGATGATGGCTAGAGTTTTTGTTAGGTTTAAGGCAAATTTTAGGGATAGGGATAATGTCAGGTTTAGGGTTATGGCTAGGGATAGTTATAGGTTTAGGTTCATGACTAGGTCTTTTATAAGTGTTAGGTTTAGGGTAAGGATCAGGTTTAGAATTAGGTGATTTTAGGGTCAGCTTCAGGTTTTGGTTATGGGTTAGGTTAAGTTTTAGGGTTAAGGCTTAAGTTAGTGTTAGGCTTTGAGTTAGGTTTAGGGTAATGGAAAGGTTTAGGTTTAGGATTCAGGTTAAGATTAGGGTAATGGGTATGGTTAGGGTTAGTGATAGGGTTAGGGTTAGGCCTAGGGTTAGCATTTGGGTTATGGTTATTGTTAGAGTAATGGATAGTGTTAGAGCTAGGGTTAGGGCTAGGGTTTTGGTTAGGATTAGGGCTAGAGTTATGGTTAGGGTTATGGCTAGGGCTAGGGTTAGGTTTTGGGTTAGGTTTAGGGTAAGGGTTAGGTTTTGAGCTAGGATTAGTGCTAGGGTGAGACTTAGGTTTAGTGTTATGTCTAGTGTTAGATTTATGGTTAAGGTTAGGGTTAGTGTTAGGGATAGGGCTAATGTTATACTTATATTTAGGGTAATGGATAGGGTTAGATGTCAGGTTATGGTTAGGGATAGTTTTAGGTTTATGGTAGTGTTAGGGTTTGGCCTAAGGTTGGGGTTAGAGTATAGTTTAGGGTTTGATCTAGGGTTATGGCTATGATGAGGATTAGGTTTAGAATTAGGTCTAGGATTAGGTTTACAGTTAGGGTTAGAGCTAGGGTTGTCATAGGTTTAGGGTTAGGTTTATGGGAATGGATAATTTTAGAGATAGTATTAGGGCTAGTATTAACATTATGATTAGGGCTAGGGTTAGCGTTAGGTTTAGGGATAGGGCTAGGGTTATGTTTAGGGTTAGGGTTAGGGTTTTATCTAGGGTTATGTCTAAGGTGCGGGTTAGGGTTAGCATGAGGGATAGGGTTATGGTTAGGCTTATGCTTAGGGCTAGGTTTAGGCCTAGGATTAGGGCTAGGTTTTGTGTTAGGTTTAGAGCTAGGGTTAGTGCTCTGGGTATGTAAGGGCTAGGCTTTTTGTTAGGGTTATGGTTAGGTCTAGTGTTAGGTTTAGGTTTTGGTTAGGGTCAGTTTTAAAGCTAAGGTTAGTGTTAGTGACAGGACCTGTGTTTGGATTAGGGTTAGGGTTAAATTTAGAGCTAAATTAGGATTGGTTAGGTCTAGAAGTAGGGTTAGTGTTTCTGTTAGGTTAAGGGTTATCATTAGGGCTAGGGCTAGGTTTTGTTTAGGTCTTGGTTGAGAGATATGGCTAGATTTAGGATTAGGTTTATGTCTAGGGCTAGTGTTAGGGTTATGTTTATGTATAGGTTTATGGGTAGGGCTAGTGTTAGGGTTTGGTTTATGGTTAGGGTCAGAATAAGCGTCAGGGTTAGGGTTAGTGTTTGGGTTATGGTTATAACTAGAATGACAGCCAGGGTTAGGACTAGTTATAGAGTTAGGATTTGTGTTAGTGTAAGGATTATGGTTAGGATTAAGGTTAGCATTAGGTTTAGGGTTTGGCTTAGGGTAAGGGATAGGATTAGTGCTAGGGTTAGGGTTAGGGTTAGGGTTAGGGTTAGGGCTAATGTTAGGGTTAGGTTTATTTATAGGATTATTGCTAGTGCTAGTGTTGGAGTTTGCTTTAGGGTTAGAGTCAGGTTTAGACCTATGGTTACAGTTAGGGTCAGAATTAGTGTCAGGTTTGGGTTATGGTTAGAGCTAGAATGAGGGCTAGGGTTAGGAGTAGTAATAGTTAGGGTTTGGGTTAAACTAAGGATTAGGTTAAGACTAGTGTTAGCATTAGGGTTAGGGTTAACTTAGGGTAAGGTATAGGGTTAGAGCTAGGGTTAGGGCTACGTTTAGGGTTAGGGTTAGGGCTAGTGTTAGGGTTAGATTTAGGGTTAAGACTAGGGTTAAGTCTCGGTTTAGGTCTAGGTTTTGGTTAGAGTTAAGGCTAGGTTTAAAGTTACAGCCAATGTGTGGACTAGTGTTATGATTTGGGCTAGTTATAGGATTAGGGTTAGGACTTGGTCTCTAGTTAGTGTTAGGTTTAAGGTTAGGTTGATGTTTAGAGCTAGGGTTAGTGTAAGGGTCAAATTCAAGTTCAGGGTAAGTTTTAGGGTTAGGTTTTGGACTCGAATTAGGGCTAGGGTTAGGGCTAGGTGTAGGGTTAGGTTTTGGTTTAGGTTAAGTTTTAAAGTTAGAGCTATGGCTCGGTTTTGTTTTAAAGCTAGGACTATGGTTAGAGCTAGTTTTAGTATTAGTGTTAGGTTTAGGGCTTGTGTAGCATTAGTGTTAGACTGAGTGTTAGAGTTAGATTTAGAGTTAGGATTAGATCTAGGGTTGGGTCTAGGGCTAAGGATAGGGCTAATGTTAGATCTAGGTTTATGGCTAGGATTAGGGTTAACGTAAGGGATAAGATTAGAGCTAGGGATAGGGCTAGGGCGAAAGTGAGAGTTAGTCTTAGGGCTAGGCTTAGGGTTTAGGTTAGGTGTAGGGCTTAACTGGGGCTAGGAATATGGCTAGGTTTATGGTTATGTTTAGGCCTTGTGTTAGTTTTAGGCTTAGAGTTAGGTTTAGTGTAAGTGATAGGGTTAGAGCTAGGTTTAGGGCTAGAGCGAAGGTTAGAATTAGTGTTAGGGCTAGGGTTTCATAAGAGTTATGATTCAGGCTAGGTTTAGGGCTAGAATGAGGGCTAGGGTGTTAGGGATAGGGCTAGAATTAGTATTAGGGTGAATTTCAGGTCTAGAGTTACGGTTAGGGAGAGTTTAGGGTTAGGTTTATGGCTATATTTAGTATAAGAGTTAGGTTTATGGTAAGGGTCAAATTTAGAGCTAGAGGTATTATTAGGGTGCGTGTCAGGTTTAGGGTTTTGTTTAGGTTAGGGTTTAGGTTTGGGCTGGAATTAGCATTAGGGTTTGAATTAGGCTAATGAGAGGGTTAGGTTTAGGGTTCATGTTAAGTTAGCATAATAGATAATTTTATGGTTAGGGATAGTGTTAGATTTAGGCCTAGAGCTAACATTAGAATTAGGGTTATGTTTAGAGTAATTGATAGGGCTAGGGTTAGGGCTATGGTTAATATATAAACTAGTGTTACAATTTTGCTAGTTTTAGGGTTAGGGTTAGGGCTAGGACTAGTGTTATTGTTAGGTTTATGGTTAGGGTGATGTTTAGAGCACGGGTTATTGTTAGGGTCAGTGTGAGGGTAAGGGTTAGTTTTAGGGTTATGTTTAGGATTCAAATTAAGGCTAAAATTAGAGCTAGGTGTAGGGTTAGGCTTTGGTTTAGGTTAAGGGTTAGGGTTAGGGCTATGTCTTGGTTTTGTTTTAGGGCTAGGGCTAGGGTTAGGGCTAGATTTTGGTTTAGCATCAGGGTTAGAGCTAGTGTTAGGGCGAGGTGTAGGCTTAAGGTTAGGGTTAGATTTAGAGTTAGGGTTAGATAGAGGGTTAGGGCTAGGGCTAGAGTTAGGGCTACAGTTAAGGTTCTGTAAGTATTATGGTTAGAACTAGTGATATGGCTAGGGTGAGAATTAGAGTTAGAGGTTTAGGGTTAGGGTTAGGTTTAGGGCTAAATTAGTGCTAGGATTAGGGGTAGGGTTAGTCTTAGCATTAGGCCTAGGGTTTGGGCTAGGGTTAGGGTTAGCATTGGGGTTAGGGTTAAGTTTAAGGGAATGGATGGGGTTATAGCTAGGTTTAGGTGTAGGGTTAGTGTTAGAGATAGGCCCTGGTTTTGGCTAGGATTAGGGTTAACATTGGGGTTAAGGTTATGTTTAGGGGAATGGGTGGGGTTATAGCTAGGTTTAGAGGTAGGGTGAGGGTTAAAATTAGGATTTGGCCTAGGGATATTGTTCATTTAGGACTCAGGCTAGGATTAGGGCTAGGATGAGGGATAGGTTTTTTGATAGGGTTAGGGCTAGGACTCGGGCTAGGGCTAATATCCGGTCTAGGGTTATGGTTAAGGATAATTTTAGGGTTAGTTTATGGCTAAGTCTAGTGTAAGTGTAAGTTTTAGGTTAAAGGTCAGCTTTAGAGCTAGGGTTATTATTAGGTTTAGGGTCAGGGTTAGCATTTGGTTTAGGTTATGTTTTAGGTTTAGGGCTCAAATTAGTGTAGGTTCAGAGTTAGGGTAATGGATAGGGTTTAGTTTAGGTTTCAGTTAAGGTTTAGGGTAATGGATGGGTTTGATTTAACGAACAGGATAGGGTAAGCATTAGGGTTCGGGTTATGTTTAGTGTAATGGATAGGTTTTGAGCTAATGTTAGGGCTAGGTTATGGTTTGGATTAAGTCTAGGATTAGGGTTAGGTTTAGGAATAGGGCTAAGGTTCAGTTTAGGGCAAATGTTAGGGATAGGGTAAGTGTTAGGTTTAGGGATAGGGTTATGGTTAGGTTAGGGTAAGGTTTCGTGTTTGAAATATGGTTAGGGTTAGGGCGAGTGTTAGGTTTAGGTTTATGTCTAGGTTTACATTTATGGTTAGAGTTAGTTTCACTGTTAGAGATAGGGTTTTAATTAGGGTTAGTGTTAGGGTTAGAGTAATGTATATGGTTAGAGCTAATGTTTGGTCTAGGGTTAATGTTAGGATTAGGGCTAGGGTTAGGGTTAGGGTTTAGGGTAGGGCTAGGGTTATGTTTAGTGTAAGGGTTAGGCTTTGAGCTAGGGTTAGGTCTAAGGCGAGGGTGAGGTTTATGGTTAGGGTTAGGGCTAGGGTTAGGCTTAGGTTTATGCTTAGAGCTAAGTTTAGGCCTAGGTTTAGGGCTAGGTTTTCTGTTAGGTTTAGGGCTATGGTTAGTACTATGGGTAATATAAGAGCCAGGATTGTGTTTAGGACTAGTTTTAGGGTTAGGGTTATGTCTAGATCTAGTTTAAATCTAAGTTTAGTGTTAGAATCAGGTTTAAATTAGTGTTAGTCAGGTTTAAAGCTAGGTTTAGTGTCAGAATCAGGGTCAGTGTTTGGGATAGAGTTAGGGTTAGGGTTAGAGCCAGAATTAGGACTAGGTTTAGGTCTAGGGATAGGGTAAGTGTTTGGTTTAGGTTAAGGGTTATTGTTAGGGGTAGTGTTAGGTTTTTTTTTTTTTTTTTTTAGGTCTAGGGCTAGAGTTGTAGCTATTTTTAGGATTAGCTTTGGGTCTAGGTCTAGTGTGAGGCTTAAGTATAGGTATAAGATTACTGGTAGGTCTAGTGTTAGGGTTTGGTTTAGGTATAGGGTAAAGTTTAGACCTAGGGTTACTGTTAGGATCAGATGAGAGTCAAGGTTAGGATTAGAGCTAGAATGAGGGTTAGGGTTAAGACTAGTAATACAGTAGGAGTTTAAGTTAGGCTAAGGATTAGGGTTAGGACTATGGTTAGCATTTGGGTTAGGGTTTTAGCTTAGGGTAAAGGTTAGGTTAGAGCTAGAGTTAGGGTTAGTGTTAGGGTTAGGGCTAGTGTTAGGGTTAAGATTAGGGTTAAAGCTAGGGTTAAAGCTCAGATTAGGGTTAGGGTTTGTGTTAGAGTTAAGGCTAAGGTTAGAACAACTACTAATGTACTAACTTGGGTTATTATTAAGGCTATTCTTAATTTTAGGGTTAAGGATAGGTCTAGTGTTAGAGTTAATTTCATGTTAGGGTGATGTTTAGAGATAGGATTAGTGTTAATGTCAGCTTCAGGGTCAGGGTTAATTTTAGAGTTAGGATTAGGGCTAGGTGTAGGGTTAGGGTTTGGTTTAGGTTAAGGGTTAGGGTGAGGGTTATGGCTTGGTTTTGTTTTATGTCTAGGTCTAGGAATAGGGCAAGTTTTAGGATTAGTGTTATGGTTAGTGGAAGGGTTAGGGTTTAGTTTAGGCTTATGTTTAAAGTTAAATTAAGAGTTAGGTTTAGATTTAGAGTTAGGTTTAGATATAGGGTCCCGGTCACAGCTAAGGTTTGGGTTAGGTTAAGGTTAAGGGTTAGGGCTCTAATTAGCATTAGGGTTAGGGTTACGGTTAGGGTAATGGATATGGTTAGGTTTAGGTTTCAGGTTAGGTTTAGGGTAATGAATAAAGTTAGGGTTAGAGATAGGGGTTAGGGCTATCCTAGGGTTAGCATTAGGGTTATGGTTAGGGAATGGATATGGTTAGAGCTAGGTTTAGGGCTAGAATTATGGTTAGGATTAAGGCTAGGGTGAGTTTTAGGTTTAGGGCAAGTTTTAGTGTTAGAGTTATGTTTAGGGTAATGGTTAGGGCTAGGGTTGGGGTTAGGGTTAAAACAAAGCATAGAGCTCAAATTGGGGCTAGATTTTGGGTTAGGCTCGGGCTAGGATTAGGGCTAACATTAATGTTAGAAGTAGGGTTATGTTTAGGGCTACTTTTAGGGTTAGGGTTAGGGCTAGGCCTAGTTTTAAGATTAGGTATATTTTTAGGGTGTTCTGAGAGCTAGAGTTAGTGTTAGGGTCAGAGTCAGTGTCAAGGTTAGTTTTAGGGTTAGGGCATGACTGGAATTAGGGCTAGGGTTACAGATAGGTGTAGGGTTAGGTTTTGGTTTAGGTTAGGGGTTACAGTTAGGGCTGTGGCTCAGTTTTGATTAGGGCTAGAACAAGGTTAGGGCTAGATTTAGGATTAGTGCTAGTGTAAGGGCTAGTTTCAGTGGGAGGTTTACACTTAGGGCTAGGGTTAGATTTAAAGTTATTGTTAGATCTAGGGTTAGTAGTAGGGCTATGTTTAGGGCTAAGGTTAGAGCAAGTGTTAGGGTTATGGTGAGAGATAGTCTTAGAACTTGGAATAGGGCTAGGGAGACAGAGTTAGTCTTAGTGCTAGTGTTAGGTTAGGGTTAGGAATAAATTAGGGCTAGGATCAGATCTAGGATTAGTGTAAGGGTTAAGTCTAGGGTTAGGGTTAGATTTAGGGGAAGGGATGGGGTTATATCTAGGTTCAGAAAGAGGGCAAGGGATAAAATTAGGCATAGGGCTAGAGTTAAGGTTCAGGTTAGGATCAAGGCTAGGTTTAGGGTTAGGATGGGGCCTAGCATTTGTGTTAGGGTTATGGCAAGAATTAGGGCTAGGGCTAAGATCAGGTCTAGGATTATGGTTAGGGATAGTTTTCAGGTAAGGTTTATGGATATGCCTAGTGTCAGAGTTAGGTTTAGAGTAAGGTTCAGGTATAGACCTTGGGGTATTATAATGGTCAGGGTCAGGTTTGGGGTTAGGTTGAGGTTTAGGGTTATGGCTCACATTACCGTTAGGGTTACAGTTAACTTTATGGTAATGGATAGAGTTAGTTTTAGGGTTCAGGTTAGGTTTAGGTTTCTAAATAGGGCTAGGGTTAGGCCTAGGGTTAGCATTAGGTTTATTTTTATCATTAGGGTAATGGATAGGTTTGGAGCTATGGTTAGGGCTAGGGTTATGTTTAGGATTAGAACCATATGATCATCTCGATAGATGTGGAAAAAGCATTCGACAAAGTACAGCATCCCTTTATGTTCAAAACTCTAGAAAAACTAGGGATAACAGGAACATACCTCAATATTGTAAAAGCAATCTATGCTAAGCCTCAGGCTAGCATCATTCTGAATGGATTAAAACTGAAGGCATTCCCTCTAAAATCTGGAACAAGACAGGGATGCCCTCTCTCTCCACTTCTGTTCAACATAGTTCTCGAAACACTGGCCAGAGCAATTAGACAGACGAAAGAAATTAAAGGCATCAAAATAGGAAAAGAAGAACTTAAATTATCACTATTTGCAGATGACATGATTCTATACCTAGCAGACCCAAAAGGGTCTACAAAGAAACTATTAGAGCTAATAAATGAATTCAGCAAAGTGGCAGGATATAAAATCAACACGCATAAATCAAAGGCATTCCTGTATATCAGCGACAAATCCTCTGAAATGGAAATGAGGACAACCACTCCATTCACAATATCTTCAAAAAAAATAAAATACTTGGGAATCAACCTAACAAAAGAGGTGAAAGACTTATACAATGAAAACTACAGAACCCTAAAGAGAGAAATAGAAGAAGATCTTAGAAGATGAAAAAATATACCCTGTTCATGGATAGGCAGAACTAACATCATCAAAATGGCGATATTACCAAAAGTTCTCTATAGGTTTAATGCAATGCCAATCAAAATCCCAACAGCATTTCTTGTAGAAATAGAGAAAGCAATCATGAAATTCATATGGAAAAATAAAAGACCCAGAATAGCAAAAACAATGCTAAGCAGGAAGTGTGAATCAGGCGGTATAGCGATACCAGACTTCAAACTATACTACAGAGCAATAGTATCAAAAACAGCATGGTACTGGTACCAAAACAGGCGGGTGGACCAATGGTACAGAATAGAGGACACAGAAACCAATCCACAAAACTACAACTATCTTATATTTGATAAAGGGGCTAAAAGCATGCAATGGAGGAAGGATAGCATCTTCAACAAATGGTGCTGGGAAAACTGGAAATCCATATGCAACAAAATGAAACTGAATCCCTTTCTCTCGCCATGCACAAAAGTGAATTCAAAATGGATCAAGGAGCTTGATATCAAATCAGAGACGTGCCGTCTGATAGAAGAAAAAGTTGGCTACGATCTACAGTCAGTGGGGTTGGGCTCCAAATTCCTCAATAGGACACCCATAGCACAAAAGTTAATAACTAGAATCAACAAATGGGACTTACTCAAACTAAAAAGTTTTTTTCTCAGCAAAAGAAACAATAAGAGAGGTAAATAGGGAGCCTACACCCTGGGAACAAATCTTTACTCCTCACACTTCAGATAGAGCCCTAATATCCAGAGTATACAAAGAACTCAAAAAATTAGACAATAAGAGAACAAACAACCCAATCAACAAATGGGCCAAGGACCTGAACAGACACTTCTCAGAGGAGGACATACAGTCAATCAACAATTACATGAAAAAATGCTCAACATCTCTAGCTGTCAGAGAAATGCAAATCAAAACCACCCTAAGATACCATCTCACTCCAGTAAGATTGGCAGCCATTATGAAGTCAAACAACAACAAGTGCTGGCGAGGATGTGGGGAAAAGGGTACACTTGTACATTGCTGGTGGGACTGCAGATTGGTGCAGCCAATTTGGAAAGCAGTATGGAGATTTCTTGGAAAGTTGGGAATGGAGCCACCATTTGACCCAGCTATTCCCCTTCTTGGTCTATTCCCTAAAGACCTAAAAATAGCATGCTACAGGGACACTGCTACATCGATGTTCATAGCAGCACAGTTCACAATAGCAAGACTGTGGAACCAACCTAGATGCCCTTCAATAGACGAATGGATAAAAAAAAATGTGGCATTTATACACAATGGAGTATTACTCTGCATTAAAAAATGACAAAATCATAGAATTTACAGGGAAATGGATGGCATTAGAGCAGATTATGCTAAGTGAAGCTAGCCAATCCCTAAAAAACAAATGCCAAATGTCTTCTTTGATATAAGGAGAGTAACTAAGATCAGAGTAGGGACAAAGAGGAGGAGAAGAAGATTAACATTTAACAGGGATGAGAGGTGGGAGGGAAAGGGAGAGAGAAGGGAAATTGCATGGTAATGGAAGGAGACCCTCAGGATTATACAGTGGAGGGGGTAGAGAGAGAGGAGGGGATGGGAGGGGAGAGGTGGGGAGGGGTGAGGGTGGAGGATGGGAAAGGCAGCAGAGCACAACAGACACTAGTATGACAATATGTAAATCAATGGATGTGTAACTGATGTGATTCTGCAATCTGTGTATGGGGTGAAGGTGGGAGTTCATAACCCACTTGAATCAAAGTGTGGAATATGATATGTCAAGAAATTTGTAATGTTTTGAACAACCCACAATAAAAAATTAAAAAAAAAAAAAAAGATTTAGGGTTAGGGCTCAAATTAGTGTTGTGGTTATGGTTAGGGTTAGGGTAATGGCTAGGGTTAGGGCTAGGGTTAAGGTTAGGATTAGGGTTAGAGTTAGAGACAGGGCTAAGGTTATATTTAGGATAAGGGTTAGAATTTGAGCTAGTGTTAGGACTAAGGTGAGGGTTAGGGTGAGGGTTAAGACTATGATTAGTGTTAAGATTTTGCTTAGTTTAGGTTTAGGCTTCAGATTAGGGCTAGATTTTGTGTTATGTTTAGGCCTAGAATTAGTGCTATAGGTAATGTATGATCTAGGGTTCTAATTGGGGTAGCTTTAGGGTTAGGTTTATGGCTAGGTCTAGTGTTAAGTTTAGTTTGTGTTTTAGGGACAGGTTTAGAGCTAGGTTTAGTGTTAATGTTAGGCTCAGTGTTCAGGTTAGAGTTAGGGTTAGGATGAAAGCCAGAATTAAGACTAGGTTTAGATTTAGGGGTAGTGTTAGTGTTTTGTTTAGGTTAAGGGTTATTGTTAGGGCTAGGACTAAGTTTTTGTTTAAGTCTAGAGCTAGATTTAAACCTTAGCTTTAGGTCTAGGGCTAGACTTAGGCTTAGGTTTAGGTAAAAGTTTACTGGTAGGGCTAGTTTCAGGGTTCAGTTTAGGTCAAGGGTCAAGTTTAGACCTACAATTAGTGTTAGTGTCAGAATAAGAGTGAAAGTTAGTGTTAGGTTTTGGGTTAGGGTTAGAGCTAAAATGAGGGCTTTTTAGGACTAGTACTAGGGTTAGGGTTTGGTTTAGGCTATGGATTAGGATTAGGATTTGGGTTAGCATTATGGATAAGATTTGGCTTAGGTTAAGGGATAGGGTTAGAGCTAGGTTTAGGGCTAGGTTTAGGGTTAGGGTTAGGGCTAGGTTTAGGGTTAGGGTTAGAATTAATCTAGTGTTAGGGCTCAGATTAGGGCTATTTTTGTGTTAGGGTTAGGGCTACGGTTAGGGCTATGGCTAATGTAAGAACTAGGGTTAGTTTTAGGGTTAAAATTTGGGCTAGGTCTAGTGTTAGCATTAGCTTTAGGTTTAAGGTGATATTTAGAGCTAGGGTTAATGTTTGGATAAGAGTCTGGGTCAGGGTTAGTTTTAGGCCTAGGACTCGAATTAGAGCTAGTGTTATGGCTAGTTGTAGGGTTAGGGATTAGTTTAGTTTAAGATGTAGGTTTAGGGCAATGGCTCTGTTTTTTTTTTTTTTTTTTTTTTTTAGGGCTAGAGCGAGTTGTAGGATTAGCGATAATGTTCAGCTAGTGGTAGGGTGAGGTTTAGGCTTAAGTTTAGGGTTAAATTTTGAGTTATGTTTAGATCTAGGTTTAGGGCTATAGCTAGGGTTAGAGCTAAGGTTAGGGCTAATGGTAAGGTTATGATAATGGATAGGGTTAGAAATAGAAATAAGGCTAGGATGATAGTTAGATTTAGTCTTAGGGCTAACCTTCTGTTAGGGTTAGCGCTAAATTAGGGCTGGGATTAGCATTAGCATTAGTGTTAGGGTTAGGCCTTTGGTTAGGGCTAGGGTTAGGGTTAGTGTTAGTGTTAGTGTTATGGTTAGTTTTAAGGGAAAGGATGGGGTTATAGCTAGGTTAATGGTTAGATCGAGGGTTAATATTAGGGATAGTGCTAGGGTGAGGTTTCAGGTTAGGATTAAGACTCAGTTTAGGACTATGATGAGTGTTAGGATTTATATTAGGGTTAGGTCTAGAATTAGGGCTAGGGCTAATTTCAGTTCTAGAGTTATGGTTAGGGATAGTGTTAGGGTTAGGTTTATGTCTAGGTCTACTGTAAGGGTTAGGTTTAGGGTAAGTGTCAGGTTTAGAGCTAGGTGTATTATTAGGTCAGAGTCTGGCTTAGGGTATGGTTAGGTAAAGGTTTAGGGTTAGGGCTCAAATTAGTGTTATGGTTAGGGTTATGGTTAGAGTAATGGATAGGGTTAGGATTAGGATTCAGGTTAGGTTTAGAGTAATGTATAGGGTTAGTGTTAGCAATAGGGTTAGTGTTAGGCCTAGGGTTAGCATTTGGGTTAGGCTTATGTTTAGGGTAATGAATAGGGTTAGTGCTAGTGTTAGGACTTGCATTAAGGTTAGGATTTTGGCTAGGGTTAGGGGATAGGCCTAGGGTTAGTGTTAGGGTTAGTTTTAGGGTAAGTGTGAGGTTTGAGCTAGTGTTAGGGCTAGGGTAAGTGTTAGGATTAGAATCAGGGCTACAGTTAGGTTTAGGTTTAGAGTTAGGGCTTGGGTGAGCATTAGGATCAGGGTTATGTTTAAGGTAATGGATAGAGGTTGAGCTGGGATTTGGGCTATGGTTACAGTTAGGATTAGGTCTATGTTTAGGGTTAGGGTTAGGGTTAGTGTTAGGGCTAGGGTTATGTTTAGAGTAAGGATTAGAGTATGAGCTAGAGTTAGGGCTAGGGCAAGCGTTAGGGTTAGGGTTAGTGCTAGGGCTAGTGTTAGGGTTATGCTTAGGGCTAGGTTTAGGGCTAGGTTTAGGGCTAGGTTTAGTGCTAGGTTTTGTTTGAGGTTTATGGCTAGCGTTAGGGCTATGAGTAATTTAAGAGCTAGGGTTATGTTTATGACTAGTTTTAGGGTTAGATTATGGATAAGTCTAGTGTTATGTTTAGGTTTGGGGTAGGATAAAGTTTAGAGCTAGGGTTTGTTTTACGGTAAGGGTCAGTGTTTGTGTTAGCATTTGGTTTAGGGTTAGGGCCAGAATTAGAACTAGAGTTAAGTCTAGAGTTAGGGTTAGTCTTTGTGTTAGATTAAAGGTTGTTGTTAGGGCTAGGGCTAGGTTTTTGTTTAGGGCTAGGGCTAGAGTTATGGCTATATTTAGGATTAAGTTTAGGTCTAGTTCTAGTGTTATGGTTAGGTTTACGTATAAGTTTAATGGTAGGACTAGTGTTAGGGTTCGGTTTAGGGTTTGGGTCAGTCTTAGACCTAGGGTTAGTGTTAGGGTCAGAATAAGTGTCAGGGATAGGCTTAAGGCTTGGGTTAAGGTTAGAGATAGATTGAGGGCCTAGGGTTAAAACTAGTAATAGAGTTAGGGTTTGGGGTAAGCTAAGGATTAGGGTTAGGACTAGGGTAACATTACGTTGAGGGTTTGGCTTAAGGTAAGTGATAGGTTTAGAGCTAGGGTTAGGGTTATGTTTAGGGCTAGGGTTAGGATTAGAGTTAGGGTTAAATCTAGGTTAGGGCTCATATTAGGGCTAGGTTTTTGTTAGGATTAGGGCTATGGCTAATGTAAGAACTGGCATTACAATTAGGGCTAGTTTTAGGGTTAGGTTTAGAGCTAGATCTAGTGTTTGGGTTAGGTTTAGGGTTAGGGTGATGTTTGAACTAGGGTTAGTTTTATGATCAGAGTCACAGTCAGTATTAACTGTAGGGTTAGGGTTAGGACTCGAAATAGGGCTAGGTTTATCGTTAGGATTTGGTTTAGGTTATAGTTTAGGATTAGGGCTATAGCTCAGTTTAGTTTGAGGGCTATGGCTAAGGTCAGCTAGTTTTTAAATTACCATTGGGGTAAGGACTAGTGTTTGGTGAGGTTTAGGTTTAGGGTTAGATTTAGAGTTAGGGTTAGATCTAGGTTTAGGGCTAGGGTTACATTTAGGGCTCTATTTGGGCTAGGGTTAGGGCTATGCTTTGTATTATGGTAAGGAATAGGGTTAGAACTAGGGATAGGAATAGGGCAAGAGTTAGAGTTAGTCTTAGGGTTAGGGATATGGTTAGGTTTAGGGTTAGGGCTAAATTTGGGCTAGGATTAGAGCTAGGGTTAGTATTAGGGCTAGGCCTTGGTTTGGGGCTAGAATTAGGATTAGGATGAGAGTATGATATGATGTTATATTTAGGTTTAGGGCTAGGGCACCAGTTAAATTTAGGGTTATGGCTAGTGCTAGGGTTAGGGTTAGGATTAAGGCTATGTTTAGGGACAATATTAAGGCTATGGTTTTTGCTAGAGTTAGGGCTAGCATTAGGGCTAGGGCTAATGTTAGAACTAGGGTTATTAGGGTTAGGGATAGTTTCAGGGTTAGGTTTATGGCTAGGTATAGCATAAAGATTAGGTTGAGGGACAGGGTCAGTTTTAGAGGTAGGGTATTATTAGGGTCATGGTCAATGTTAGGATTTGTTTAGGTTAAGGTTTAAGTTTAGGGATAAATTAGGGGTAGGATCAGGTCTGTGATTAGTGTAAGGTTTAAGTCTAGGGTTAGAGTCAGGGTTAGACTTAGGGAAAGGGATGGGGTTATAGCTAGGTTCACAATTAGGGCAAGGGATAAAATTATGTTTAGGGCTAGGATGAGGGCTAGTGTTTGTGTTAGGGTTATGACAAAAATTAGGGCAAGGGCTAATATCATGTCTAGGATTATGGTTAAAAATAGTTTTAGGGCAAGGTTTATGGCTAGGCCTAGTGTCAGAGTTTGGTTTAGGGTAAGGTTCAGGTTTAGAGCTAGGGGTAATATAATAGTCAGTGTCAAGTATTGGGTTTGTATTAGGTTAAGGGTTAGGATGAGGGCTCAAACTAGCATTAGAGTTAGAGTTAGACTTAGGGTAATGGATAGAGTTAGGTTTAGGACCAGGGTTAGCATTAGGTTTATGGTTATTTTTAGAGTAATGGATAGGATTACAGTTAGTGTTAGGGCTAGGGTTATGTTTAGGATTAGGGCTAGAGTTAAGGTTAGGTTTAGGGTTAAGTCTAGGGTTAGGTTTAGGGTATGGGTTAGGGTTTGAGCTAGGGTTAGTGCTAAGGCTAGGATTAGGTTTAGGGTTAGGTCTAGGGTTAGGGTTAGTATTTGGGTTAGGGCTAGGGTTATCATTAGGGTTAGGGTAATGGACAGGGTTAGATGTCAGGTTAGGACCGGATTAGCTTTATGTTTAGGACTTGGGTTAGTGTTACGTTTAGTGTAAATGTAAGGGTTTGAGCTAGGGTAGGGCTACAACATGGGTTAGTTTTATGGTTAGATCAAGTGTTAGGTTTATGGTTAGGGTTAGAGTAGGTTTAGGGTTAGGGCTAGTGGGTGGGGTTATAGCTAGGATTAAGGCTAGGGTTAAGTTTAGAATTTGGGCTAGTGTTAGTGTTAGTGTTAGGCTTAGGATTTTCTTACAGTTAGATTAAGAGTAAGGGTTAGGGATTGAGTAAGTGCTAGGTTGAGGGTTCAGGTTAGAATCAGGGCTAGGGATAGAGTTAGTGTTAGGGTGAGCGCTAGGGTCAGTATTAGGTTTAGGGTTATGGTTAGGGTAATGGATAGAGTTAGAGCTAGTGTTTGGGCTATGGTTATGGTTAGGATTAGAGCTAGGATTAGGGTTAGGGGTTGGGCTAGGGTTTGTTTGGCGTAAGGGTTAAGGTTTGATCTAGAGTTAGGGCTAGAGCTAGGTGGAGGGTTATGTTCAGTGTTATGTCTAGGCATAGGATTATGGTAGGTCTAGTGTTAGGGTTAGGGTAAGGGCTAGGATTATCATTAGGGTTAGGATAAGAATTAGGTTAATGGATACGGTTAGATGTAGGTTTAGGTTTAGGGTTAGGATTTGATTTAGTTTTAGGGTTAAGGTTAAGGCATGGTTAGGTTTAGGTTTCTGGTACAGGTTCGGGTTTGAGCTAGGGTTAGGGATATGGCTAGTGTTAGGTTGAGGGTTAGGTCTAATGTTAATTTTCTGGTTACAGTTAGGGTTAGGGTTATGGCTAAAGTTATCAGTAAGGTTAGGTTTATGGTTAGGGTAATTGGTAGGTTTAGAGTTAGGTTTAGGGATAGGGTTAAGTTTAGTGTTAGGGCTAGGATTAGGGTTACATTTAGGGATAGGTCTAAGTTTATATTTAGGGTAAGATTTAGGCTTTGAGTAAGGTTTAGGACTAATGCTAGGGTTAGGGTAAGGGTTAGGGCTAGGGTTAGGGTTAGGGTTATGCTTAGGGCTAGGTTTAGGCCTAGGGTTCTCTCTAGGTTTTGTATTAGTTTAAGGTGTAGGGTTAGGGCTATGGGTAATGTAAGAGCTAGGTTTATCATTAAGGCTAGTTGTAGGGTTAGGGTTATGTCTAGGTCTATTGTGACGTTTAGGTTTTGAGATAGAGTCAGGTTTAGAGATAGCTTAGTGTTAAATGCAGGATCAGTGTTCAGGTTAGAGGTAGAGTTAAAGTTAAAGCCAGAATGAGGACTAGGTTTATGTCTAGAGGTAGGTTTAGTCTTTCGTTAGGTTAAGGGTTATTACTGTTAGGGCTAAGGCTAGGTTTTTGTTTATGTCTATGATGAGAGTTAAGGCTAGATTTAGGATTAGGTTTAGGTCTAGGGCTAGTGGTAGGGTCAGGTTTAGGTATAAGATTACTGGTAGGGATAGTGTTAGATTTTGGTCTAGGGTTAGGGTCAGGTTTAGACTTAGGGTTAGTGTTATGATCAGAATTAGGGTCAGAGTTAGGAGTAGGGTTTGGGTTAGGTTTACAGCTAGAATAAGGGGTAGGGTAAGGACTTTAAATAGGGTTAGGGTTTTGATTACCCTAAGGATTAGGGATAGGTCTAGGGTTACCATTAGCATTTGGGTTTTGCTTAGGTTTAGGGATAGAGTTAGAGCTAGTGTTAGGGGTAGGGTTAGGGTTAGGGTTAAAGCTAGGTTTAGGGCTAGGATTAGGGTTAGTTTTTGTGTTAGCGTTAGGGCTAGGGTTAGAGCAACAGGTAATGTAAGAACCAGGGTTACAATTAGCGTTAGCTTTAGGGTTAGGGTTAAGGGTAGTTCTAGTGTTAGGGTTAGGTGTAAGGTTAGGATGAATTTAGAACTAGGGTTACTGTTAGCATATGAGTCAGGGTCAGGGTTACTTTTAGTGTTGGGGTTAGGAATCAAATTAGGGCTAGGTTTACTGTTAGGGTTTGGTTTATGGTTAGAGTGATGTTTAGAGATAGGGTGAGAGGATATAAGTCAGGGTCAGGGTTAGTTTTAAGATTAGGATTAGGACTCAAATTAGGGCTAGGATTAGTTCTAGGTGTAGTTTAATGTTTGGTTTATGTTAAGGTTTAGTGTTAGGTCTATTGCTCGGTTTTCTTTTAGTCCTAGAATTAGGGTTAGGGCTAGTGTTTTGTTAGTATTCGGGTTATGGCTAGTGTTAGGCTCAGGCTTATGGATAGGGTTACATTTAGAGTTACGTTTAGATCTAGGGTTAGGCTAGGACTAATATATAGGGCAAGGGTTAGGACTAGGGTTAGAGTCATGGTAAGGGATAGGGTTAGAACTATGATAGTACTAGCATGAGAGTTAGAATTTTTCTGAGGGCTAGGATTAGGATTATGGTTTGGAATAGGATTAAATTAGGTCTAGGATTATGGCTAGGGTTAGTGTTCATCTTAGGCCTAGCAATAGGGTTATTGTTAGGGTTATGTTTAGGATAAGAGATGGTGTTATAGCTAGGATTAGAGGTAGGGTGAGGGTTAAAGTAGGGTTAGGCCCAGGGTTAGGGTTAGGGTTATGATTGAGGCTAGGTTTAGGGCTAGGATGAGGGCTAGTGTTTGTTTTAGGTTTAGGGCTAGGATTATAACTAGAGCTAATATCAGGTCTAGGATTATGGTTAAAGATAGTTTTAGGGTTAACTTTATGGCTACATCTAGTGTAAGGGTTAGATTTAGGGTAAAGTTCAGGTTTTGAGCTAGTGACATTTTTAGGGTTAGGGTCAAGTTTAGGGTTTGGTTTAGGTTAGGATTTAGGTTTAGGGCTCAAATTAGCATTAGGGTTAGGGTTAAGGTAATGATAGGGTTTGGTTTAGGATTCAGGTTATGTTTAGGGTAATTGATAGAGTTAGCACTATCAATAAGGTTAGATTTAGGCTTAGGTCAGCATTAGGTATGGCTAATTGTTAGGGTCATGGATAGGATTAGAGTTTAGTTTAGAACTAGGGTTATGGTTAGGAATAGGTCTTGAGTTATGATTAGGTTTAGGTTTAGAATTAGGTTTAAGTTTATGGTTATGTTTAGTGTAAGGGTTAGGTTTTGAGCTAGGTTAGGGCTAGTGTGAGGGTTAGATTTAGGGTTATGTCTATGATAGGATTATGGTAGGGTTAGTGTTATGTTTAGGGTTAGGGCTAAGGTTATCATTAAGGGGTTTAGGGTTAAGGTAATGGATAGGGTTAGATATAGGGTTAGGTTTATGGTTAGGTTTTGGTTTAGGGTTAGGATTAGGGCTATGGTTATGTTTAGGTTTATGGTTAGGTTTAGGATTTCAGCTAGGGTTAGGGCTATGCTGAGTGTTAGATTTAGTGTTATGTCTAGGGTCAGTTTTCCGTTTAGGGTTAGGTTTAGAGTTAGGGTTTGGGATAGGATTATCAATAATATTAGGTTTAGGGTTAGGGTAATGGGTAGGTTTTGAGCTAGGTTTAGGGCTAGGTGTAAGTTTAGTATTAGGGCTAGGGTTAAGGTTAGAGTTAGGGATATGTCTATGTTTATGTTTAGGGTAAGGGTTAAGCTTTGAGCTAGGTTTAGGAGTAAGGCAAGGGCTAGGTTTAGGTTAGGGCTAGGGTTAGGGTTATTGTTATGTTTAGGGCTAGGTTTAGGCCTCGGATTAGCTCTATGTTTAGTGTTTAGTGTTAGGTTTAGGCCTAGGGTTAGGGCTATGGGTAATTAAAGAGCTAGGGTTATGATTAGGGCTTATTTTAGTGTTAGCATTATGGCTGGGTATAGATTAGGTTTAGGTTTTGATTAGGGTCAGGTTTAGGGGTACGTTTAGTGTTAAAGGCAGGGTCAGTGTTCAGGTTAGAGTTAAAGTAAGGGCTAAAGCCAGAATTAGGACTAGGTTTAGGTCTAGGGGAAAGGTTATTGATTGGGTTAGGTTAAGGGTTATTGTTAGGGCTAGGGCTAAGTTTTTATTTAGGCCTAGAGCTAGAGTTAAGGCTAGATTAAGGATTAGGTTTAGGTCTAGGGCTAATGGTAGGGTTAGGTTTAGGTATAAGTTTACCAGTAGGGCAGTGTGGGGTTTAGGATTAAGGGTCAAGTTTAGACTGAGGGTTTGTATTATGGTCAGCATAAGGGTCAGGGTTAGGGTTAGGGTTTGGGATAGAGTAAGGGCTATAATGAGATCTAGGGTTAGGACTATTAATAGGGTAAGGATTTGTTTAGCCTAAGGATTAGGAGTTGGTCTAGGGTTACCATTAAGGATAGGGTTTTGTTTAGAGAAAGGGATAGGGTTAGAGCTATGTTTAGGGTTAGGTTTAGGGTTACAGCCAGGTTTAGGGACAGTTTTTGTGTTAGAGTTAAGGATAGGGTTAGGAAAATGGCTAGTATAAGAACTAGATTTACATTAAGGGATAGTTTTAGGGTTAGGCTAAGGGGTAGGTCAAGTGTTAGGGTTAGATTTATGGTTACAGTGATATTTATAGCTAGGGTTAGTGTTAGGATATGAGTCAGATCAGGTTTAGTTTTAGGGTTAGGGTTAGGACTCAAATTAGGTCTAGGATTACTCTTAGGGTTTGATTTAAGTTTAGGGAAGTGTTTAGAGTTAGAGTGAGTCTTAGGATATGGGTCAGGTTCAGGGTTATTTTAAGGTCATGATTAGGACTCAAATTAGGGCTAGGGTTTGGTCTAGGTGTGGTGCTAGGGTTTGGTTTAAGTTAAGGTTTAGTGTTAGGCCTGTTGCTCAGTTTTGTTTTAGTGCTATGGTTAAAATTAGGGATAGTTTTACGATTAGCATTAGGTTTAGGGTTCAGATTAGGATTAAGGCTCGGTTTAAGGCTAGGAATAGGGCTAGGATTTGTGTTAGGTTTAGGGCAATAATTAGGGCTAGGGCTAATGTCAGGTCTAGGTTTACAGTTAGGGATAGTTATAGGGTTAGGTTACGGCTAGGTGAAATTTAAGGGTTAATTTCAGGGAAAGGGTCAGGTTTAGAGCTAGGAGTATTATTAGGGTCAGGGACAGGTTTTGGGTTTGGGTTAGGTTAAATTTTAGGTTTAGGCTTGAATTAGCATTAAGGTTAGATTTAGGGTTAGGGTAATGGATAGGGTTAGATTTAGGGTTCAGGTTAGGTTTAGGGTAATGGATATGGTTAGGGTTTGTGATAGGTTTAGGGTTAGCATTAGGATTATGGTTATCATTAGGGTAATTTATAGGTTTAGACCTAGGTTTAGGGCTAGGGTTATGCTTAGGATTAGGGCTATAGTTAGGGTTAGGGTAAGGGTTAGGGCAAGAGTTAGGGTTAGAATTAGGTTTAGTGTATGGTTTAGGGTTTGAACTATGGTTTGTGCCAGGGCTATATTTTATTTAGGATTTGGCCTAGAGTTACAGTTATGGTTAGTGTTAGTGTTAGTGTTAGGGTTTTCATTAGGGTTTGGGTAATTGATAGGGTTAGATGTCAGGTTAGAGTTAGGGTTAGGTTTATGGTTAGAGTTAGGATTGGGTTTACTATAAGGATTAGGGTTTGAGCTAAGTTTAGTGTTAGGGTTAGTGTTAGCTTTATGGTTTGTTCTAGGGTTAGGTTTATGTTTAGGGTTAGGGTAGGTTTAGGTTTAGGTCTCAGGCTATCATTAGGTTAGATTTAGGATTAGTGTAATGGGTAGAGTTCGAGCTAGGGTTATGGATAGGGTTAAGTTTAGGATTAGGGCTAGGGTTAGGGTTAGGCTTAGGCCTTGGGTTAGTGTTAGTGTTAGGTTAAGGGTAAGGGTTAGGGATTGACTATCATTAGGGCTAGGGCTATAATTTAGGGTTATGATTAGGTTATTG
This sequence comes from Marmota flaviventris, assembly GCF_047511675.1. NCBI lineage: Eukaryota > Metazoa > Chordata > Mammalia > Rodentia > Sciuridae > Marmota > Marmota flaviventris. The sequence continues at coordinate 130,412,404 of NC_092503.1, read as the reverse complement.
ACTATCATTTAGGGTTATGGTCAGGGTAATGAGTAGAGTTAGAGCTAGGGTTTGGGATATGGTTATGGTTAGGATTAGGGCTAGGGTTAGGGTGAGGTTTAGGGTTTGGTCTAGGATTAAGTTTAGGGTAAGGTTTAGAGTTTGAGTTTGGGTTAGGTCTAGGGTGAAAGTTAGGTTTGGGGTTAGGGCTATGTTTAGGGCTAAGAATTATGCTAAGAATTATGTGTAGGGCTAGGATTAGGGATAGGTTTTGTGTGAGGTTTAGGGATAGTGTTAGGTGTGGGGGTAATGTAAGAGCTAGGGTTATGGTTATGGCTATATTTAGGGTTCATCTAGTGTTAGGGTTAGTTTTTGGGTTAGGATAAGGTTTAGAGCTAGGGTTTGTGTTAGGGTAATTGTCAGTGTTCGGGTTAGGGTTAGGTTTAGGGTAAGTTCCAGAATGAGGACTCGGGTTAGGTCTAGGGATAGGGTATTGGATTGAGTTAAAGGTTATTGTTGGGATAGGGTTAGGATTATGGCTATATTTAGGATTAGGTTTAGGTCTAGAGCTAGTGTTATTGTTAGTTTTAGGTATAGGGTTACCACTGGGGCTAGTTTTAGGTTTCAGATAAGGGTTAGGGTTAGGTTTAAACCTAGGTTTTGTGTTAGGGTCAGCATACGGGTCAGGGTTAGGGTCAGGTTTTGGGTTAAGTTTATAGCTAGAATGAGGGCTAGGGTTAGGACTAGTAATAGAGTTAGGGTTTGGAGTGGGCATAGGATTAGGGTTAGGACTAGAGTAGCAATAGTGTGAGGGTTGGATGTAGTGTAAGGGACAGGGTTAGAGCTAGGTTTAGGACTAGGGATAGGGTTAGGGTTAGGTCAAGGTTTAGGGTTAAAGCTAGGGTTAGGGCTTAGATTAGGGTTAGGTTTTGTGTTAGGGTTAGGGCTATGGCTAAAGTAAAAACTGGCATTATGTTTAGGGCTATTTTGAGGGTTAGGTTTAGGGCGAGGTGTAGTGTTAAGATTAGGTAAGGCTAGGGTTAGGGCAACGGCTAATGTAAAAACTAGTGTTACAATTAGGGTTAGTTTTAGGGTTATGATTAGGGGTATGTTTAGTGTTATGGTTAGGTTTAAAGTTAGTTGATATTTAGAGCTAGGGTTAGAGTTAGGATAGAAGTCAGGGTCAGATTAGTTTTAGGGATAGGGTTAAGACTGAAATTAGGGCTAGGGTTACTTTTAGGGTTTTGTTTAAGTTGAGGGTGGTGTTTAGATCTAGGTTGAATGTTAGGATATGAGTCAACGTTAGGGTTAGATTTAAGGTTAGGTTTAGGACTTGAATTAGGGCTAGGGTTTGGTCTAGGTGTACTGTTTGGGTTTGGTTTAAGTTAAGGTTTAGGATATTGTTCGGTTTTGGTTTACTGCTATGGTTAGGGTTAGGGCTAGTTGTACTATTATCCTTAGGGTTAGGGTTAGTGTTAGTTCTACAGTTAGGATTAGGGTTAGGGTTAGATTTAGAGTTAGGGTTAGATCTAGGGTTAGGGCTAGGACTAAGGATAAGCCAAGGGTAAGGGTTATGGTATAGGATAGTATTATATCTAGGGCTAGGGCTAGGGTAGAGTTAGAGTTAGTCTTAGGGATACAGTTAGGGTTAGGGTTAGAGATAGGGCTAAATTAGTGCTAGGATTAGGGCTAGATTTAGCATTTAGCTTAAGCCTAGGGTTTAGGTTAGGGTTAGGGTTACGTTTAGGCTAAAGGATGGCATTATAGCTAGGTTTAGAGGTAGGGTGAGCTTTAGAATTAGGGTTAGGGTTATGATTAAAGCTAGGTTTAGGGCTAAGATGAGGGCTAGCATTTGTTTTAGGGTTAGGGCTGGGATTATGTTTAGGTCTAATATCAGGTCCAGAATTAAGGTTAAAGATAGTTTTAGGGTTAGGATTTTGCCTTCACCTAGGGTAAGTATTAGATTTAGTGTTACAGTCAAGTATAGAGCTATGAATATTATTAGGTTCAAGGTCTGATTTAGGGTTGGGATAGGTTAAGGTTTAAAGTTAGGGCTCAAATTAGTGTTAGGGTTAGGGTTAGGATAATGATAGGGCTATGTTTAGGGTTCAGGTTAAGTTTAGGGTAATGGATACAGTTAGGTTTAGGAATAGGATTAAGTTTATGCCTAGGGTTAGCATTAGGGTTAGGGTTATGGTTATGGTAATTGATAGAGTTAGAGATAGGTTTATGGCTAGGGTTATGGTTATGATTAGGGCTAGGGTTAGGGTTAAAGCTAGGGTTAGGGCTCAGGTTAGGGCTGCATTTGGGGTTAAGTTAGGGCTAGGGTAATGGTTACGGCTAATGTAAGTACTAGGATGATGATTAGGGATAGTTTTAGGGTTTTAGGGATAGGGTTAGTGTTAGGATTAGGTTTAGGGTGATGTTTAGAGCTAATAGTGTTAGGGTCAGTGTCAGGTTTATGTTTAGTTTTAGGGTTCAGCTTACAACTCGAATTAGGGCTAGGGTTAGGGCTGGGTGTAGGGTTAGGATTTGGTTTAGGTTCAGGGTTAGGGTTAGAGCTATGGCTTTGTTTGCTTTAGGTCTAGGGATAGGTTTAGGTCTAGTTTTAGGATTAGTGTTATGGTTTGGGATAGTGTTAGGGTTAGGCTAAGGCTTTGGGTTACGGCTAGATTTAGAGTTAGGTTTTTTATAAGGTTAGTGCTAGGGCTAAGGATAGGGAAAGGGTTAGTACTAGGGTTAGGGCTAAGGTTAGGTTTATGGTAAGGGATATGGTTAGAACAAGTGATAGGGTAGTATAAGAATTAGAGTAAGTCTTAGGGCTAGGATTAGGGTTAGGAATAGGGCTAAATTATTGCTAGGGTTAGTGTTAGGCCTAGGGTTAGGGCTATTTTTAGGATTAGCATTAGGATTAGAGCTAGTTTTAGAGTTAGCCTTAGGCATCAAGTTAGGGTTAGATTTAGAGTTAGGTTTCGATCTAGGGTTAGTGCTAGGGCTAAGGATAAGGCAGGGTTTATGACTATGGTTAGGGTTAGAATTAGGGTTTTGTTTAGGGTAAGGGATGTGGTTATAGCTAGGTTTAGGGTTAGAGCAAGGGTTAGTATTAGAGTTAGGGCTAGGGTTATTATTTAGGCGAGGTTTAGGGTTAGGATGAGGACTAGGGTTTGTGTTAGGTTTAAGGATAGTATTAGGGCTAGGGCTAATGTCAGGCCTAGGTTACAGTTAGGGATAGATTTAGTGTTAGGTTTATGGCTTGGTCCAGTGTAAGGTTAGGTTTTTGGTAAGGGTCAGACTTAGATGTAGGGTTTTTGTTTAGGGTCAGAGTCAGGGTTAGGTTTTGGATTAAGTTAGGTTTAGGTGTAGGGCTCTAATTAGTGTTAGATTTAGGTTTAGGGTAATGACAGGGTTAGGTTTAGGGTTTAGGTTTGGTTTAGTGTAATGGATAGGGTTAGTGTTAGGCATAGGTTTAGCATAAGGGTTAGGGTTATTGTTAGGGTAATGGATAGGGTTAGACCTAAGGTTAGGGCAAGGGTTATGTATAGGATTAGGGCTAGTGTTGCCTTAGGGTTTGGTTTAAGTTTAGGGTTAAATCTAGTTTTATCACTTGGATTAAGGCTAAGTTTTGGGTTAGTTTAGTGGTAGGGTTAAGGCTACAGCTGATGTATGAACTAAGGCCATGATTAGCACTAGTTATAGGGTTAGGTTTATGGCTAGGTCTAGTGTTAGGGTCAGGTTTATGGTTACATAGACCTAAGGTTAGATCTGGGGTTAGTGTTAGGCTTAGAGTCAGGGTCAGGGTTAGTATTCGGGTTAGGGTTAGGACTAGAATTAGGGTAGGGTTAGGGCTAGGTGTAGGGTTAGTGTTTGGTTTAGAGTAAGGGTTAGTGTTAGGGCTATGACTTGGTTTTGTTTTAGGGCTAGGGGTAAGGTTAGGGCTAGTTTTAGGATTAACATTAAGGTTTGGGCTAGTGTTAGTGTGAGGTTTAGGGTTACGTTAAGGTTTAGGGTTAGGTTAAGGTTTAGGGGTAGGGGTAGGGCTAGATTTATGGCTAGATGTAGTCTTAGGGTTAGGGTTAGATTTAGAATTAGGTTTAGATCTAGGGTTTGAGCTATGCCTAAGGATAGGGCTAGGGTTAGGGCTTAGTTTAGGTTTAGGTTTAGGGTGATGATAAGGGATAGGGTTAGAACTAGGTATAGGGCTAGGACAAGAGTTAGAGTTAGTTGTAGGGCTAGGGTTAGGTTTAATGTTAGGGATAGGGCTAAATTGGACCTGGGATTAGGGCTAGGGTAAGTGTTAGGTTTAGGCCTAGGGTTAGGGCTATGTTTAGTGTTAGGTTTAGGGTTAGGGTTATATTTAGTGTAAGGGATGGGATTATAGCTAGTTTTAGGACTAGGGTGAAGATTAGAGTTAAATTTAGTGTTAGGGTTAGGGTTAGGGTTATGATTAAGGTGAGGTTTATGGCTAGGATGTGGGTTCAGATTTGTGTTAGGTTTAGTGCTAGGATTAAAGCTAGGGCTAATGTCAGTTCTAGGGTATGGTTAGGGATAGTTTTAGGGTTAGATTTATGGCTAGGTCTATTATAAGGGTTAGTTTTTTCTTGTTAGGGTCAGGTTTAGAGCTATGGGTATTATTAGAGTCTGGGTCAGTGTTATGGTTTCGGTTAGATTAAGATTTAGAGTTAGGGCTCAAATTAGCATTAGGGTTAGGGATAGGGTAATGATATTGTTAGGTTTAAAGTTCAGATTAGGTGTAGGTTAATGGATAATGTTAAGGCTAGGGATTGGAATAGGGTTCAGCCTTGTGTGAGCATAGGTTTTAGGGTTACCATTAGGATAATGGATAGGGTTAGAGCTAGGCTTAGGGGTAGGGTTATGGTTAGGATTAGGTCTAGTGTTAGGCTTAGGGTTAGGGTTAGGGCTAGGGTTATGGTTAGGTTTAGCTTTCGTGTTAAAGCTATTATAGAGCTTGGTTAGGGCTAGGTTTTGCAATAGGTTAGGGCTAAGGCTAGTGTAAGAACTAGTGTTATGATTAGGGTTAGTTTTATGGTTAGTGTTAGGACTAAGTATAGTTTTAGGGTTAGGTTTAGGGTGAGGGTAATGTTTAGAGGTAGGGTTAGTGTTAGTTTCAGAAACAGTGTTTGGGTTATGGTAATGGTTAGTGTTAAAGCCAGAATTAGGACTAGCTTTAGGTCTAGGGGTAGGGTTAGGGTTAGGGTTAGGTTAAGGGTTATTGTTAAGATTATGTCTAGGTTTTTCTGTAGGTCTAGGTCTGGAGTTATGGCTAGATTTACGATTAGGTTTAGGTCTAGGGCTAATGTTAGGGTTTGGTTTAGGGTTAGGTTTAGACCTACAATTAGTGTTAGGGTCAGGATAAGGGTCAGGGTTAGGGTTAGGGTTTGAGTTATGGTTAGACCTAGAATTAGGGCTAGGTTTAGAACAAGGAATAGGGATAGGGTTTGGTTTAGGCTAAGGATTAGGATTAGGACTAGGGTTAGCTTGAAAGTGAGGGTTTGGCTTAGCCTAAAAGATAGGGATAGAACTACGGTTAGGACTAGGTTTAGCGCTAAGGTTAGGCTTAGGTTTAGGGATAAAGCTAAGATTAAGGGTAGTTTTGTATTAGGGTTAGGGCTTGTGTTAGTGTTACGGCTAATGTAAGAACTAGGGTTATGATTAGGATTAGTTTTAGGGTTAGGTTTAGGGCTATGTCTAGTGTTAGGTTTAGGTTTAAGGTTAGTGTGATGTTTAGAGCTAGGGTTAGTGTTAGGATATGAGTCAGGGTCATGGTTAGTTTTAGGGTTAGGGTTAGGACATGAATTAGGTCTAGGGTTAGGACTAGGTGTAGGGTTAGGGTTTGGTTTAGGTTAAAGGTTAGGGTTAGGGGTATGGCTTTTACCATAACCTTAAGCCTAGCCCTATAATTTGTTATAGGGCTAGGGCTAAGGTTAGGGCTAGTTTTAGGATTAGCCTTAGGGTTCGGGCTCATTACAGGGTTAGGCTTAGGCATCAGGTTAGGTTTAGATTTAGAGTTAGGTTTCCATCTATGGTAGTGCAAGGGCTAAGGATAGGGCAAGAGTTGTGACTAGCGTTAGGGCTAGGTTTAGGGTTATGGTAAGGGATAGGGTTAGAACTAGGGATAGATCTAGTGAGAGTTATAGTTTGTCTTAATTCTATGGTTAAGGTTAGGGTTAAGAATAGGGCTAAATTAGGGATAAAATTTGGTTAGTTTTAGTTTTATGGTTAGAGTTAGGGCTAGAGTTAAGAGTTACGATTACGGTTAGGGCTAGGGGTAGGGTTAGGGTTCGGATAAGGTTTAGTGTTTAAGCTAGGGTTAGGACTAGGGCGAGTGTTAGGTTTAATGTTAGGTCTAGGATTATGGTTAGGTTTATGGTTAGGGCTATGGTTTTTATTAGGGTTAGGGTTAGGGTTAGAGTTAGGTTTAGGCCTAGATACAGTGTTGGGTTTAGGGTAAAAGTTAGGGTTTGAGTTAGGGTTAAGGCTATGAAAAGAGTTAGGTTTAGGTTTAGTTCTAGGGTTATGTTTATAATTAGGGTTAGGAATAAGGTTAGGTTTAGGGGTAGGTTATAATTATGGTTAGAGATAGGGTAAGGTAATGGCTAGGGTTAGAGCTAGGGTTAGTGCTATGGTTAAAGTTAGAATTAGGGCTAGAGTTAGGTTTATGGTTAGGGATAGGTATAAGATTAGGTTTAGGCTAAGGGTTAGGCTTTGAGCTAGAGTTAGGAGTAAGGCGAGGGTTAGGGTCAGGACTACATTTAGGGTTATGGTTATGCTTAGGGTAGGTATAGGCCTAGGATTAGGGCTAGGTTTTTTGTTAGGTTTAGGCCCAGGGTTTGGGCTATGGGTAATGTAATATCTAATGTACTGATTAGGGCTAGTTTTAGTGTTAGGTTTATGGCTAGGTCTAGTGTTAGGTTTAGGTTTTGGGATTAGGCTCAGGTTTAGAGCTAGGTTTAGTGTTTATGTATGGGCAGTTTCAGTTTAGAGTAAGGGTTAGGGTGAAACCAGAATGAGAACTAGATTTAGGTCTAGAGGTATGATTAGTGTTTGCTTTAGGTTAAGGGTTATGGTTAGGGGTAGGGCTAAGTTTTTGGTTTTTTTTGTTTGTTGGTTGGTTTGTTTTGTTTTGTTTTTAGGTTTAGGTCTAGAGTTATGGCTAGATTTAGGATTAGGTTTAGGTCTAGGGCTAGTGTTAGGTTTAGGTTTAGGTATAAGTTTACTGGTAGGGCTAGTTTTAGGGCTCAGTTTAGGGTTAGGGTCACGTTTATCCCGAGGGTTTCTGTTAGACTTAGTTTTGTGGTTAGGGTTAGAGCTAGAATGAGGGATAGGGTTAGGACTAGTAATAGGGTTAGGGTTTGGGTTAGGCTAAGAATTAGGATTAGGACTAAGGTTAGGGTTTGGCTTAGGGTAAGTGATAGAGTTACAGCTAGGGTTAGGGCTAGGGCTAGGTTTAGGGTAAGGGTTACATCTAGGTTTAGGACTCAGATTAGGGCTAGTTTTTCTCTTAGGTTTAGGCCTAGGATTACGGCTATGGCTAATGTAAGAATTAGGGTTACGATTAGGGTTACTTTTAGGGTTAGTTCTTGGTCTAGTTCTAGTTTAACATTATCTTTAGGGTTAGTGTGATAGTTAGAGCTAGGGTTAGTGTTAGGATATAAGTCAGGGTCAGGGTTAGTTTTAGGCCTAGGACTCGAATTAGAGCAAGGAGTTTATGTCTAGGTGTAGAGTTAGGGTTTGTTTTAGGTTAAGGTTTATGGTTAAGGCAGTGGCTCTGTTTTGTTTTAGGGGTAAGGCTAGGGTTAGAGCTAGTTTTAGGTTTAGTGATAGTGTTAGGTCTAGTAGTAGGGTGAGGCTTCAGCTTAGGATTAGGGTTAGATTTAGAGTTATGGTTAGATCTTGGAATAGGTATAGGGCTAGGATTAGGGCTAAAGTTAGGGCTTGTGTTAGGGTTATGGTAACTGATAGGGTTAGAACTAGAAATAGGGCTAGGGCGAGAGTTAGAGTTAGTTTTAGGCATAGGGTTAGTGGTAGGGATAGGGTTAGGGCTAAATTAGGGCTAGGATTAGCGTTAGGGTTAGTGTTAGGTTATGGCCTATGGTTAGGGCTAGAGTTAGGGTTAGTGTTAGGGTAAGAGTTAGGGTTAGAGTTAAGGGAAAGGATGGTGTTATAGCTAGATTCAGGGATAGGGCAAGGGCTAAAATTAAGGATAGGGCTAGGGTTAGTGTTTGGGTTAGGAATAAGGCTAGGTTTATGGAAAGGATGAGGGCTAGGGTTTGTGTTAGGTTTAGGGCTAGTATTAGGACTAGGGCTAATGTCAGGTCTAGGTTTGTGGTTAGGGTAAGTTCTAGGGTTATGTTGTGGCTGGGTCTAGTGTAAGGGTTAGGTTTAGAATAAGGGTCAGGTTTAGAGCTAGGTGTTTTTTTTTAGGGTCAGGGTCTGGGTATGGTTTGGTTTAGGTTAAGGTTTAGGGTTAAAGCTTGAATTAGTGTTAGTGTTAGTTTAGGGATAGGGTAATGAATAGGGTTAGGATTGGGGTTCAGGTTAGGTTTACAGTAATGGAAAAGGTTAGTATTAGGGATAGTGTTAGCGTTAGGCCTAGGGTTAGCATTTATGTTAGGCTTATCTTTAGGGTAATGGATAGGGTTAGAGCTTCAATTAGGGCTAGGGTTAAGGTTAGGGTAAGGGCTAGATTTAGGGTTAGGCCTAGGGTTAGTGTTATGGTTAAGTTTAAGATAAGTGTTAGCATTTTAGCTAGCTTTAGGGCTAGGGTGATGCTTAGAGTTTTGATTAGGCCTAGGGTTACTGTTAGGGTTAGGATTAGGACTAGGTTTAGGGCTAGGATAATGGCTAGGTTCTGTGTGAGGTTTATGGCTAGTGTTAGGGCTATGGGCAATGTAAGACCAGGGGTTATGGTTATGGCTAGTTTTAGGGTTAGCGTTATGGATCAGTCTAGTTTAGGGTTAGGTTTTGGATTAGGATAAGGTTTATAGCTAGAGTTTGTGTTAGGGTAAGGATCATCATTCAGGTTAGAGTTAGGTTTAGGGTTAGGGCCAGAATTAGGACTAGCATTGGTTCTAGGGATAGGGTTAGTCTTTGCATTAGGTTAAGGGTTATTGTTAGCGCTAGTGCTAGGTTTTTGTTTAGGACTAGGGCTAGATTTATGACTGTATTTAGGATTAGGTTTGGTCTAGTGCTATCGTTAGGGTTAGATTTAGGTATAGATTTACCAGTAGGGGTACTGTTAGGGTTTGGTTTAGGTTTAGGGTCATGTTTAGACCTAGGGTTAGTGTTAGGATCAGAATAAGTGTCAGGGTTAGGGTTAGGGTTTGGGTTAGGGTTAGAGGTAGAATGAGGGCTAGGATTAGGACTAGTAATCGAATTAGGGTTTGGGGTAGGCTAAGGATTAGAGTTAGGACTAGGGTAGCATTAGGGTAAGGCTTTGGTTTAGGGAAAGGGATAGTGTTAGAGTTAGGGTTAGGGTTAGGGCTAGGGCTGTGGTTAGGGTTAGGGTTAAACCTAGAGTTAGTACTTGAATTAGGGCTAGGATTTGTGTTTGCATTAGGGCTACAGCTAATGTAAGAACTAGGTTTCCGATTAGAGCTAGTTTTAGAGTTAGGGTTAGAGTGATGTTTTGAGAGAGGGTTAGTGTTAGGGTCAGAATCAGGGTCAGGGCTATTTCTAGGGTTAGGTTTAGGATTCAAATTAGGCCTAGATTTAGGGCTAGGTGTAGATTTAGTGTTTGGTTTAGGTTAAGGGTTATGGTTATGGCTCAGTTTTGTTTTAGGGCTAGGGTAGGTAAGGGCTAGTGTTCCAATTAGAATTAGGGTTAGAGCTAGTGTTAGGGTGAGGCTTATGCTTAAATTTAGGGTTAGATCCTGGTTTAGGGCTAGGATGAAGGATAGAGCTGGGGTTGGGTCTAGCGATAGGCTAGGGTTTGGGTTATGGTAAGGGATAGGTTTAGAACTAGGGATAGGGCTCAGGTGAGATTTAGAGGTAGTTTTAGGGCTAGGGATAGGTATAAGTTTAGGATTGGGTTAAATTAGGGCTAGGATTAGCACTAGGGTTAATGTTAGTTTTAGGCCTAGGTTTAGGGCTAGTGTTAGGGCTAGCGTTAGGGTTAGGGTAAGGTGTAATGATGCAGCTAGGTTTAGCGCTAGGGCAAGGGATAAAATTAGGGTTAGAGCTAGGATTAAGTTTAGGGTTAGAATAAAGGTTAGGCTTAGAGCTAGGGTTTGTGTTAGGGTTAGGGCTAGGATTAGGGCTAGGGCTAATGACAGCTCTAGGGTTATGGTTAGTGTTAGTTTTAGGGTTAGGTTTATGGCCAGGGCTATTGTAAGGGTTAGGTTGAGAATTGGGATCAGCTTTATGGCTAGTGTTATTATTAGTGTCACAGCCAGAATTAGGATATTTGTTAGTTTCAGATTTAGGGTTAGGGCTCAAATTACCCTTAAGGTTAGGGTAATGTATATGGTTAGGTTTAGGATTCAGGCTAGGTTTAGGTAATGGATAGGGTTACAGTTATTGCTAAATATATGGTTAGGGTTAGGGCTATATTTTGGGTTAGGAAAAGGTTTAGGTTTAGGGTTAGGTTAAGTTATGTGTTAGAGCTAGGATTAGGGTTATGGTTAGGTTTAAAGCTATTTTAGGGCTCAGATTAGGGCTAGGTTTGGGGTTAGGTTAGGGCTAGGGTAGGACTATGGCTAATGTAAATCCAGGGTTATGAATAGGGCTAGTTTTAGGGCTAGCATTAGGTCTAGGTCTAGTGTTATGATCAGGTTTAGGTTTATGGTGTTGTTTAGAGATATGGTTAGTGTTAGGGTCAGATTCAGGGTCAAGGATAACTTTAGGGTTAGAGATAGGACTCAAATTAGGGCTAGGGTTACAGCTAGGTATAGGGTTAGGGTCTGTGTTAGGCTTAGGGTAAGAATTAGGGATAGGGATAGTCTAATGTATGTATATATATATATATATATATATATATATATATATATATATATATATATATATATATATATATATATGAATTAGGTATAGGGTTACAATTAGGTGAGGGTTAGGGCAATGGCTCAGTTTTGTTTTAGATCTAGGGCTAGGGTTAGGGCTAGTTTTAGGATTAGTGATAATGTTACGGCTAGTGGTAGGGTGAGGTTTAGACTTAGATTTATTTTTATGTTTAGATCTAGGTTTAGGGCTAGGTTTAGGGTTAAGTTTAGGTCTAGTGTTAGGATTATGATAACAGAAAGGTTTACAACTAGAAATAGGGCTAGGGCGAGAGTTAGAGTTTGACTTAGGGCTAGGGTAAGATTTAGAGTTAGTCTTAGGGCTAGGGTAAGATTAGTGTTATAGTTAGGTTTAGGATTAGTGTTATGTTTAGGGTTATGGTTATTGTTAGGTTTAGGGTTAGGATTAGGGATAGGGTTAGTGTTAGGGTAAGGGTTAGGGTTAGTGTTAGGTTTCCTGTTAGGATTTGTGTTACGGTTAGGGTTTGGGTTAGGCTTAGGGTTACAGTTAAAATTAGGGTAAAGCTTAGGGTTAGGTTTAGTATTAGGGATAGGGGAAGGGTTAATGTTAGGGTTAGGGTAAGTGCTTGAGATAGGGCTAGGTTTAGGCTTAGGCTTCAGGTTAGGGTTAGGGTTAGTTTTAGAGTTAGGGTTAGGATTGGCTTTAGGGGCAGTGTTAGGGTTAGTGTTCGGTTAGGGTTAGAGTTTGTGTTAGGGTTAGGGTTACGGTTATCATTAGGGTTACGGTTAAGATTAGAGTTAGAATTAGAGTTAGGTTTAGGTTTAGGGTTAGTGTTAGGTATAGCTGTAGGGTAAGGGTTAGTTATAGGGTTGGGTTAGGGTTAGTGTTAGGGTTAGTGTTTAGGTTAGTGTTAAGGTTAGGTGTAAGTTTAGTTTTAGGTAGGGGTTAGGGTTAGGTTAAAATTAGGGTTATGGTTTGGTTAGGGTTTGTGTTAGGGTTAGCGTTAGTTTAAGGGTTTCTGTTAGAGTTAGGGTTAGGATGTGGATTAGTGTTAGGGTTAAGGTTAGAATTAGGTTTAGGTTTCGTGTTAGAGTTATGGTTAGTGTTAGTGTTAGGGTTATGATTAGGATTTGGTTTAGGGTTTGTGTTAGATATAGGGTTAGGGCTAGTGTTAGGGTTAAGTGTAGGATTACAGTTAGGGTTACTGTTACAGTTAAGGTTACGTTTAGGGTTAGGACTACTCTTTGGTTAGTGTTAGAGTTAGGTTTAGGTTTAGTGTTAGGGTTAGGTTTAGAGTAAGTGTTAGGTTTAAGGTTACATTTATGGTGAGGCTTAGTGTTAGTTTTAGGGTTAGTGTTAGTGATAGGGTTAGGGCTAGGTTTAGGGTTAGGGTTAGGTTTAGTGTTAAGTTTAGTGTTAGGGTAAGGGTTAGGTTTAGGAAAGTTTTAGGGTTAGGGTTAAGATTAGGGTTAGGGTTAGTGTTAGGTTTAGGGTTCGTTTTAAGGTTAGTCATCATTGTAGGGTTAGGTTTAGTGTTAGTGTTAGGGTTAGGGTTAGTGTTAGAGTTAAAATTAGGGTTAGGGTAAGGGTTAGGGTTAGTTTTAGGTTTAAGGTTAGATTTTGTGTTAGGGTAACCTTTAGGTTTTGGGTTAGGTTTACAATTACAATTTGTGTTGTGTTAGTGTTAGGGTTATGGTTATGTTTAGTGTTAGAGATAATGTTAGGGTTAGGGTTAGGTTTAGTGTTAGGTTTTTGGTTAGGTTTAGGGTTAGTGTTAGGGTTAGGATTAGTGTTAGTTTTAGGGTTAGGGTTAGACTTAGGGTTAGTGTTAGTGTTAAGTTTAGGTTTAGGTGTAGGTTTAGGTTTCATGTTAGGATTAGTGTTATGGTTAGGATTAGGGTTAGGGTTAGGGTTGGGGGGGCTTAGGGTTAGTGTTAGGGTTAGGGTTAATGTTAGAGTTAGTGTTAGGCTTAGTTTTAGGTTTAGGGTTAGGGTTAGTGTTAGGCTGTGCGTTAGGTTTATGATTAGTACTAGAGTTAGGTTTAGTGTTATGGTTTGTGTTAAGGTTAGAGTTAGAGTTAGTGTTAGCCTTAGTGTTTGAGTTTAGATTTAGGGTTAGTTTTATGGATAGAGTTACAGTTAGGGTTAGGGTTAGTGTTAGGATTAGGGTTAGAGTTAGTATTAGGTTTAGGGTTAGGTTTATGGTTAGTGATAGGGTAAGGGTTTGGGTTAGGGTTAGTATTAGGTTTAGTGTTAGGGTTAGTGTTAGGGCTATGGTTATGGTTAGTTAAGCATTAGGGTTAGGGTTGGGTTAGGTTTAGGCTCATGGTTTTGGTTTTGGTTTGGGTTAGGGTTCGGGTTAGGTTTACGGTTACGGTTAGATGTAGGCTTAGGATTAGGGTTAGTGTTTCAGTTAGCGTTAATATTAGGTTTAGAATTAGTTTTAGGGATAGCATTAAGGTTAGGGTTATGGTTGGGGTATGTTTTAGGGTTAGTGTTAGGTTTAGGGTTAGTGTTAGGGTTAGTGTGACTGTTATGGTTAGGGTTAGGTTTTGGGTTAAGTTTAGGGTTAGAGTAATGTTTAGTGTTAAGGTTAGGGTTAGGGTTGGTTTTAGTTTTAAGGGTTGGGTTACCGTTAGGGTTAGGGTTAGTGTTAGTGTTAGGGTTAGGGTTAGTTTTAGGCTTAGTTTTATGCTTAAGGTTATTATTAAGGTTAGGCTTACACTTCAGTTTAGGGTTAGGGTTAGATTTAGGATTAGGTTTAGTGTTAGGGTTAGGGTTAGGTTCAGGGTTAGTGTTAAGTTTAGGGTTAGGATTAGAGTGATGGTAAGGGTTAGGTTTAGTTTTAGTGTTAGGGTTAGGGTTAGGGTTAGGATTTTAGTTAGGGTTAGTTTTAGGAATAGTGTTAGAATTAGGGTTAGGGTAACAGTTAGTTTTAGGTTTCGGGTTAGAGTTAGGGTTAGTGTTAGGGTTATATTTAGAATTAGTGTTAAGGTAAATGTTAGAGTTGGGTTAATTTTAGGGATGGGTAAGTTTTAGGGTTAGTGTTAGGTTTAAGATTAGTGTTAGAGTGAGTGTTAGGGTTAGGGTTAGGGTTAGTGTTAGGGTTAGGGTTAGGACTAGTGTTAGGGTAATGTTTAGAGTTATAGTTAGGGTTTGGGTTAGGTTTAGTTTTAGGGTTTGGGTTACATTTAGAATTAGGGTTAGTGTTAGGTTTAGGGTTAGGTTTTGTATTAGGCTTAGTGTTAGGGTTTGTGTTAGGGTTAGGGTTAGTATTAGGGTTAGGCTTACATTTTGGATTAGGGTTAGGGTTAGAGTTAGGGCTAGAGTTGGTGTTAGGGTTAGGGTTAGTGTTAGGGTTAGGGTTAGATTTAGAGTTATGTTAAGGGTTAAGTTTAGAGTTAGGGTTAGGTTTAGGATTAGGGTTAGTGATTGGGTTACGGTTAGGGTTAGGGTTATGGATATTGTTAGAATTAGGGATAGATTTAGGTTTAATGTTAGGCATAGGTTGAAAGTTAGTGTCATGGTTAGGGTTAGGGTTTGGTTTAGTATTAGGATTTGTTTTAGGGTTAGGGTTACTGTTAATGTAAGGATTAGAGTTAGGGATAGTGTTAAATTTATGCTTAGCTTTAGGTTTAGGGTTAGTGTTACTGTTAGGTTAGGTTAGAATTAAGGTTAGTGTTAGTGTTAGGCTTAGGTTTAGGATTAGGTTTAGGGTCATTGATAGGTTTGGGGATATGTTTAGTGTTAGTGTTAGTGAAAGGTTTAGGGTTAAGTTTAGGTTAGTATTAGGGTTATGGTTAGCATTAGTGTTAAAGTTAGTGTTAGTGTTAGCCATAGGGTTAAGTTTAGTGTTAGGCTTAATGTTAGGGTTAGGGTTAGGGTTAGGTTTTGTGTTAGGTTTAGGGTTAAGTTTATGGTTAGTCTTAGGATTAGGGTTAGGGAAAGTGTAAGGGTTAGGGTTATGGTTATGGATAGAGTTAGTGTTAGGTTTAGGTTTAGGGTTAGGATTAGGGTTACTGTTAGTGTTAGTGTTAGGGTTAGAGTTAGGTTTTCTGTTAGGTAAGGGTTAAGGTTAGTTTTAGGATTACATTTACAGTTAATAATCAGGTTGCAGTTAGGGTTAGAATTAGGTTTGGTTTAGGGTTTGAGTTAAGGTTTGTTTTAGTGTTAGATATAGGGTTAGGATTTGTGCTAGGTTTTTGAGTTAGATTTAGGGTTAGGGTTACTTTTTTTGCTAGGGTTAGGGATATGCTTAAGGTTACAGTTAGGATTAGGGTTAGAGTTAGTGTTAGGTATAGTGTTAGGTTTAGTGTTAGGGTGAGGGTTAGGGTTATGGTTAGTGTTCATGTTAGGGTTTTTGTTAGTGTTAATGTTAGGTTTCGGGTTAGGTTTAGTTTTAGTTTTACAGTTAGGGTTAGGGTTTATGGTATGGTTAGGATTAAGTTTAGGATTATCATTTAGTTTGTGGTTAAGTTTAGTGTTAGTGTTAGGGTTAATGTTAAGGTTAGGTTTAGTGTTAGAGTTAGGGTTAGGGTTAGGGTTGGGTTAGGTTTAGGATTAGTGTTAGGTTTAGCATTAGGTTCAGGTTAGTTTTAGGATTAGTGTTATGATTAGGGTTATGGTTAGTGTTATTTTTAGGGTTAGGGTTATGTTTAGATTTATATTTAGTGTTATGGTTAGTGTTAAGTTTAGGATTAGGGTTAGTGTTATAGCGTTAGGGTTAAATTTAGGGTTAGTATTAGGTTTAGGCTTAGTGTTTGTGATAGAGTTAGAGTTAGGGTTAGGTTTTGATTTAGAGTTAGTGTTAGGTTTAAGGTTGTGGTTAGGGTTAGTTTTAGGTATGTGTTAGGGTGAGGGCTAATGTTAGGGTTGGGTCATGGTTAGAGTTAGCGTGAGGGTTAGCATTAGGGTTAGTTTTATTGTTAGTGTTAGGGTTAGGGTTAGGGTTATGGTTAGGTTTTGGGTTAGGGATATGCTTAGGGTTAGGTTTAGTGTTAGTGTTAGTGTAAGGGTTAGGGTTGATGTTAGGATTTGTGTTAGGGTTAGGGTTATTGTTAATGTTAGGGTTAGTGATAGTATTTGTGTTAGGGTTAGGGTTAGGGATAGTCTTAGGATTTGTTTTAGGCTTATGGTTAGAGTTAGTGTTAGGGTTACAGCTAGGGTTATGGTTACATTTTGGGTTGGTTTAGTGTTAAAGTTAGTGTTAGTGTTAGGGTTAGTATTAGGGTTAAGATTAGAGTTTGTGTTAGGGTTAGGTTTAGGTTTAATGTTAGGTTAGGGTTACCGGAAGTATTAGTATTAGGATTAGGGTTAATGTTTGTGTTAGGTTTTGCATTTGGGTTAAAGTTAGGGTTAGAGTTAGGGTTAGGATTAGGGATGGGATAGGATTAGTGTTTGGATTAAGTTTATGGTGAGTGATAGTGTTATGTTTAGAGATAAATTTAGGATTAGTGTTAGGGTTAAGTTTAGGGTTAGTGTTATGGTTAACTTTAGGGTTAGGGAAATGGTTAGTCTTAGGTTTAGTGTTGAAGTTAGCTTTAAGTTTAGTGTATGTGTGAGTGTTAAAGTTAGGTTTAGGGTAAGGTTTAGTGTTAGGGTTTGGGTTAGGGTTTGTATTAGGTTTAGGGTTAGGGTTAGTTTTAGGTTTACTGTTAGGTTTAGGGTTAGTGTTAGGATTAGTGTTAGTGTTAGGGTTATTGTTAGTGTTTGGGTTAGGGTTAGTGTTAGGTTTTGTGCTAGGGTTAGAGTTACGGTTAGTGTTAGTGTTAGGTTAGAGTTAGGGTCAGTGTCAGGATTAGGGTTAAGGTTCGTCTCAGTGTTAGGGGTTTGGTTAGTGTAAAAATTAGGGTTAGGGTTAAGTTTAGGGTTAGTGTTACTCTTAGGGTTAGGGTTATGGATAGTGTTAGTTTTAAGAATAGTTTTAGGGTTAGTGTGAGGGTTAGGGTTAGGTTTAGGTTAGTGTTATGGCTATGGTTAGGGTTAGGGTTAGGGTGAGTGTTAGGGTTAGGGTTAGGGTTAGTGTTAGGGTAAGGGTTAGGGTTAGGGTTAGGGTTAGGGATAGGATTAATGTTAGGGTTAGGGTTATGGTTTGTGTTAGGGCTAGGGTTATGGCTGGGATTAGCGTTAGGTTTAGGGTTAATGTTAGTGTTTAATTTTGTATTAGTGTTAGGGTTAGGATTAGGTTGAGAATTTGGGTTAGTGTTAGGGTTAGGGTTAGGGATAAGTTTAGGTTTAGTGTTAGGGTTAGGATTAGGTTTAGCTGAGTGTTAGGGTTAGGGTTAGGGTTAGGTTTAGTATTAGTGTTTGGGTCAGGGTTAGGTTTAGGGTTAATTATAGTGTTAGTGTTAGGGATAGGTTTAGATGTAGGGTTAGGGTTAGGGTTAGTGTTAGTGTTAGGGTTAGGGTTAGGATTAGTGTTTGTTTTAGGGTTAGGGTTAGAGTTAATTTTAGGCTAAGAATTAGGGTTAGGGTTAGAGTTAGTTTTAGTGTTAGGGTTAAATTTAGGGTTAATTTCAAATTTAGGGTTAGAGTTAGGCTTAGGGTTAGTATTAGGTTGAGTGTTAGGGTTTGAGTTCGAGTTTGTGTTACATTTAGTGTTATGGTTATGGTTAGAATTAGTGATAGGATTAGGCTTTGGGTTATGTTTAGTGTTAGGCTTAGGGTGAGGGTTAGTGTTAGGGTTACTGTTAGAGCTAAGGTTAGGGTGAAAGTTAGTGTTAGGGTTAGTGTTTGGATTAGGCTTAGAGTCACGGTTAGAAATTGTGTTAGGTTTAGGTTTAGGGTAAGTGTTAATATTAGGGTTGGGGTTACGGTTAGGGTTAGTGTTAGAGTAAGGGTTAGGTTTAGGTTTAGTGTTAGGGTTAGTTTTAGGGTTAGGGTTAGGTTTTGTGTAAGAGTTAGGTTTAGAGTTAGGGTTAGGATTATTTTAGGGTAAGGTTTACCGTTAAAATTATTGTTAGGGATAGGATTATGTTTAGTGTTAGTGTTAGTGTTAGTGAGGTTTAGGGTGAGTGTTAAGGTTAGAGTAAGTGTTAGGTTTAGTGTTTGTGTTAGGGTTTGAGTTAGTGTTAATGTAAGTGTGAGGTTTAGGGTTAGGGTTAAGTTTAGTGTTATTGTTAGAGTTAGCATTTGTGTTAGGGTTTGTGTTAGAGTTAGGGTTAGGGTTAGGGTGTGAATTACAGTTAGGAATACCGTTAAGGTTACAGTGAGGGTTAGTGTTAGAAAAAGATTATGGTTATGGCTAGTGTCAGGGTTTGGATTAGGGTTAGGGTTAGTGTTAGGGTGGTGTTAGGGTTAGTTTTAGTGTTAGGGTTAGCATTAGGGTTAGGGTTATGGTTAGTGTTATGGTTCTGGTTAGGGTTAGGGTTAGTTTTAGTGTTAGGGTTAGTATTAGGTAAGGGATAGGGTTAGGTTTAGGGTTAGAGTTAGGGTTAGGGTAAGAGTTAGGTTTAGTGTTAAGTTTATGATTACAGTTTGTATTAAGGTTAGGGTTAGGGTAAGAGTTAGGTTTAGTGTTAGTTTTAGGGTTATGGTTTGTGTTAAGATTAAGGTTAGGGTAAGACTTAAAGTTTGTTTTAGGTTTAGGATTCAAGTTAGGGTTAGCAATAGGGTTAGAATTAGGGTTATTGTGGGGTTAGTGATAGGGATAAATTTATTGCTATGCTTAGGTTTATGGTTAGGGTTAGGTTTTCTTTTAGGGTTAGTGTTATGGTTAAGGTTAGAGTTAGGGTTTGTGTTTGGGTTAGTGTAGGTTTAGGGTTAGGTTAAGGATTAGGGTTCAGTTAGGGTTAGGATTAGGGTTAGTGTTAGGTTTATGTTTAGGTTTAGGGTTAGTGTTAGGGTTAGGGTTTGTGTTATGTTAAGGTTTAGGGTAAGTTTTAGGTTAGGTTTATGGGTAGGATTATGTTTAATTTTAAGGTTAGTATTAGTGTTAGGGTTTGCGTTAGGGTTAGGGTTAGGGTTAAGTTTAATATTAGGGATAGGGTTTGTGTTTGTGTTAGTGTTAGAGTTAGCATTATGTTTAGGTTTAGTGATAGGGTTAAGGTTAGGTTTAGTTTTAGTGTTAGGTTTAGGGATAGGGTTTATGTTAGGTTTATGGTAAGTGTTAGTGGTAGGGTTATAGTTGGGTTAGGGTTAGGTTTAGCAATAGTGTTAGGGTTAAGGAGAGTTTTAATGTTAGTTTTAGGGTTAGGGTTAGGGTTAGTGTTAGTGTTATGTGTAGAGCTAGGGTTTGTGTTAGGGTTATTGTTAGGATTAGCGTTAGGATTATGTTTAGGGTTGAAGTTAGGTTTTGTGTTAGGGTTTGAATTAGGGTTAGTTTTAGGGTTAGTGATAGAATTCGGGTTAGTTTTACTTTTAGGATTATGGTTAGGGTTAGGTTTTGTCTTAGGGTTAGTGTTTTGTTTAAGGTTAGATTTAGGGTTAGTGTTCAGGTTAGGGTAAGATTTTTGGTTAGGTTAAGGGTTAGTGTTGGTTTTTGTTAGGTTTAGTTTTAGCAGCTGGGTTAGGGTTAGTGTTAGGGTTAAGGTTTGGGTTAAGTTTATGGTTATGATTATGGTTAGGGTTAGGGTTAGGTATAGTGTTAGGTTTGGGAATAGGTTTAGGGTTAGTATTAGGGTTAGGGTTAGATTCAGGGTTAGTGTTATGGTGATGGTTAGGGTTAGGGTTAGTGTTAGGGTTAGGGTTATTGTTAAAATTATTGTTAGGTTTAGTGTTATTGTATGGATTAGGGTTAGGGTTAATGTTAGTGTCAGGGTTAGGGTTTCAGGTAGGGTTAGGGTTTGGGTTAGAATTAGGTCTAGGGTTACAGTTAAGATTGTGGTTTGGGTTAGTATTAGTGTTAGTGTTAAACTTTGCATTAGAGTTAGTGTTAGGGTTAGTGTTAGGGTTAGGTTTATGGTTACGGTTAGTGTTAGGGTTGGCATTAGGGATAAGTTTAGGGTTAGTGTTAGGGTTAGGTTTAGGGTTATGTTTATGGTTAGGGTAAGTGTTAGAGTTAGGGTTAGGGTTCATGTTAGGGTTAGGATTAGCATGAGTGTTAGGGTTAGGGTTAGGGTTAGGTTTGGTGTTACTATTTGGGTTAGGGTTAGTGTTAGGGTTAAAAATACTGTTAGGGTTAGTGATAGGTTTAGAGTTAGTGTTAGGGTTAGGATTATGGTTAGTGTTATGGTTATGTTTAGGGTTAGGTTTAGGGTTACAGTTAATATTAGTTTCAGGGTTATGGTTAGTGTTAGTCTATGGGTTAGGGTTAGGATTAGGGTTAGGATTCGTGTTGGCATTAGGGTTTGGATTAAGGTTAGTTTTAAAGTTAGAGTTGGATTTAGTGTTAGGGTTAGTGTTAGATTTAGAGTTAGGTTTAGGGTTGGGTTTTTTTAGGATTAGGGTTAGGATTTAAGTTAAGGTTAGGTTTAGGGTGAGTATTAGGGTTACAATTAGAATTAGGGTTAGACTTAGGGTTAAGGTTAGGTTTAGTCTTGGTGTTAGAGTTACGTTAAGGATTAGTGTTATGGTTAGTGTTAGTGTTAGGTTTTGTGTTAGGGTTAGTTTTAGGGTTAGGTTAGGGTTGAGTTAGGGTTCCTGTTAGGGTTACAGTTAGGGTTTGTGTTAGGGTTAGTGTTAGGGTTATGGTTAGGTTTAACATTAGGGTTAGGGTTAGGGTTAGTGTTATATTTAGTGTTAGGTTTAAAGATATGGTTAGTTTTATGGTTAGTGTTAGGGTTAGGTTTAGGGTTAGAGTTAGGGTTAGTGTTAGGCATAGGGTTAGGGTTAGTGTTAGGCATAGGGTTAGGGTTAGTTTTAGGTTTAGTGTTAATGTTAGGGTTAGTGTTAGGTTTGGTGTTAGTGTTAGGTTTATTGTTAGATTTAGGGTTAGGTTTATTGTTTGGGATACAGTAAGATTTAGGGTTAGGTAAGGTTAGTGATTAGGTTTACAGTTAGGTTTAAGGTTAGGGTTATGGTTTGTGTTATGGTAAGGCTTTGGGTTAAAGCTAGGTTTAGGGTTAGTGTTAGGGTTTGTGTTATGTTTAGGGATAGTGTTAAGGTTTTTGTTATGTTTACAGTTAGTGTTAAGGTTAGGGTTAAATTTAGGATTAGGGTTTGGGTTAGAATTAGTGTTAGGATTAGGATTAAGATTAGGTTTAGTGTTAGGTTTGGGTTAGGGTTTGTGTTAGGGTTAAGTTTAGAATTAGTGTTAGTGTTAGGAATACTGTTAGAATTAGGGTTAGGGTTAGTGTTAGTGTTTGAGTTTGCATTAAGGTTAATTATAGGGTTAGGGTTAGTGTTAGGGATAGTTTTCATGTTAGGATTAGTATTAGGGTTAAGATTATGTTATTGATTGGATTAGGGTTAGGGTTAGGGTTACATTTAGGGTTAGTGTTAGGGTTAGGGTTTCGGTTCATCTTACGGTTAGGGTTAGGGTTAGTGTTAGGGTTAGGGTTAGTGTTACAGTTAGTTGTAGGGTTACAGTTAGTGTTATGGTTATGGTTATGGTTAGGGTTAAGGTTAGGTTTAGTGTTAGGTTAAGGAAAGGGTTTTGGGTAAGTTAGAGTTAGGGTTAGTGTAACAAATAGAGATAGGTTTAGGCTTAGGGTTAGTGTTAGAGTTAGGGTTATGGTTATTTTTAGTGTTATAGTAAGGGTTAGGATTTGGGTTATGTTAAGTGTTATGGTTAGTTTAAGAGTTAAGTTTAGTGTTAGGGTTAGAGTTAGATTTAGAGTTAGATTTAGGGTTATGGTTAGTGTTAGGATAAGCTTTAGAATTAGGGTTAGGAAAAGTGTTAGGATTAGATTTAGAGTTAGTTTTAGAGTTAGGGTTATGGTTACTTTTAGGGTAAGTATTAGGGTTAGGGTTAGATTTAGGGGTTGTGTTAGGGTTTGGTTTAAGTTTTGGGTAAGGGTTATGGATAAAATTAGGGTTAGAATGAGGGTTAAGTTAGAGTTAATGTAAGTGTTAAGGTTACAGTTAAGGTTACTGTTAGTGTTAGGTTTAGGTTTAGGGTTAAGTTTAGGGTTAGGGTTAGGATTACATTTAATTTTAGGGTCAGTTATAGGTTTAGGATTGCAGTTATGGTTAGGGTTATGGTTAGTGTTAGGGTTTGGCTTAAGTTAGGGTTAGTTAACAGTTAGGGTTATGATAAGTTTAAGTTTAGAATTATGGTTTGGGTAAGGGTGTGTCTGCAGTATATGGTTAGTGTTAGGGTTAGGGTTAGGGCACGGTTAGGGTTGGTGTTAGGGTTTTTGTTAGGTTTACGGTTAGTGTTAGGGTTAGTGTTAGGTAAGGATTGGAATTATAGTTAGGATTAGAATTAGGGTTAGGGTTAGGGTTAATGTTAGTTTAAGGTTATGGTTGGGGTTGGTGTTAGGGTTTGGGTTAGGTTTATGGTTAGTGTTAGGTTTTGGTTCAATTTAGGGTTAGTGTTAGGGTTAGCATTAGGGGTAGGTTTAGGGTTGGGGAGCGAGTTAGCCTTAGGTTTATGGTTAGTGTTAAGGTTAGGGTTAGGTTTAGGGTTAGTGTTAGGGTTCGGATTATAGTTACGTTTAGGGTTAGTGTTAGGGTTAGGTTTATGGTTAGGTTTAGGTTTACTTTAAGTGTTAGGTTAAGTTTAGAGGTAGGATAAGGTTAGGGTTACTGTTCGTGTTAGTGTTAGGTTTATTGTTAGAGTTACTGTTAGGGTTTGTTTAGGGTTAGTGTTAGTGTTAGGGTTAGGGTTTGTCTTAGGGTTAGTATTAGGGTTATGGTTAGATTTAGGCTCAGAGTTGGTGTTATGGTTAGGGTTAGTGTTTGTGTTCGTGTTAGAATTAGGGTTAGTTTTAGGTTTAGTATTAGTGTTAGGTTTATTGTTAAGTTTAGCAATAGTGTAAGGGTTAGGGATAGGTTTACGGTTAGTGTTAGGGTTAGGGTTAGGGTTAGGTTTAGGTATAGTGTTAGGTTTAGGAATATGTTTAGGATTAGTTTTAGGGTTAGTATGAAGTTTAGGGTTAGTGTTATGGTTACGGTTAGGGTTAGGATTAGGGTTAGGGTTAGAGTTATGGTTTGAGTTAGGGTTAGGGTTTGGGTTAGGGTAAGAGATAAGAGTACAGTTAGGATTAGGTTTTGAGTTAGGGTTAGTGTTAGTGCTAACATTGCATTATAGTTAACATTAGAAGTAGTGTTAGGATATGGTTTATGGTTACGGTTAGTGTTAGGGTTAGGGTTAAGGATAATTTTAGGTTTTGTGTTAGGGTTAGGGTTAGAATGATGTCTATGGTTAGGGTAACTGTTAGGGTTAGGTTACGATTCATGTTAGGGTTAGGTTTAGCTTGAGTGTTAGTGTTAGGTTTACGTTTAGGTTTGGTGTCAGTGTTTGGGTTAGGGTTTATGGTTAGGGTTAAGTATAATGTTAGGGTTAGTTATAGGTTTAGAGTTAGTGTTAGGGTTAAGGTTAGGTTTAGTGTTATGGTTAGGGTTAGTGTTAGAGTTAGTGATAGTGTTAGGTTTAGGGTTATGGTTAGTGTTAGCCTAAGGGTTAGAGATATGATTAGGGTTAGGATTAGTTTTGGGGTTAGGGTTAAGATTAGGGTTAGTTTTAAAGTTAGAGTTGGATTTAGGGTTAGGGTTAGTGTTAGGTTTAATGTTATGGTTAGGTTTAGGGCTTTTTAAGGTTAGGGTTAGGATTTAAGTTAAGGTTAGGTTTAGGGTTAGTGTTAGGGTTACAGATAGGATTAGTATTAGATTTAGGGTTTTGGTTAGGGTTAGGTTTAGAGTTAGTGTTAGGGTTAAGGTTAGTTTTAGGGTTAGGGTTAGTGTTAGGTTAGTTTTAAGGTTAGGGTTAGTGTTAGGGTTAGGGTTAGTGTTAGTGTTTGCGATAGGATTAGTGTTGGGGTTAGTTATAGGGTAAGGGTTAGGGTGGGTTTAGGGTTAGTGTTTGGCTTAGAGTTTGTGTTAGGGTGAGAGTTAGTGTTAGGTTTAGGTTTATGGTTTGAGTTAGGGTTAGCCTTAGGCTTATGGTTAGGTTTAGTTTAGGTTTAGGCTTAAATTAGGGTTAGGGTTAGTTTTCTTGTTAGGGTCAGGTTTATTGTTATGGTTCGGTTTAGGGTTAGGGTTAACATTAGGGTTAGGTGTAGGGTTAGTGTTAGGGGTAGGGTTAGTGTTAGAGATTAGGATTAGGGTTTTTGTTAGGATTAGATTTAGAATAAGGGATAGGGTTAGAGTTAAGTTTAGTTTTAGTGATATGGTTAGGGTTAGGATAGGGTTAGTGTTAGCTTAGCATTAGTGTTATAATCAGGGTTAGGTTT